>NW_021135934.1:0-198269 GCF_004193835.3 Ostrinia furnacalis | reverse complement strand
CGTCGTAGGATTGTAATATTTTTTTTCCTTATTAGTTATCATAGCAGTAACCATCAAAAAAATTTTCGTGCTTCTAGCATCAATGTCCATGTTTTATTAAATCGGGACCACCGTGCGGCGCGGCCCTGCGGAATAGTAGTCAGTTTCGAACCACTACACCAAACGGCCGACGAGAGACTTTGACGAGCAACTTGCTGTATCTACTCTAATCCATAGCCCCGATTACGGTAACTTTTAACGTTTCCAATCCAGACGCGCTTCTGATTCTGCGATACGATTGGTCAAAACAGCTGACGTACGCTGTTGAACGACCAATCGTATCGCAGAATCGAGAAGCGTGTCTGGATTGTAGACGTTAAAAATTACCGTAATCGGGGCTCTTAACTGTGTTGGAGACTGATGATGGATGACTGACCACAGATTAGAAAGAAAATACCTATGTTGCCGCTTGTATGGCGGATTTATAAAATGCGGAAATTAGCCGAGTCAAGTAAAAAAAACAGAGGAGGGGAAGAAATTCATTAATTTTTCATCCCCTCCCCTCTGTTTTTTTGACTTGACTTGGCTAATTTCCATCGATAGTAAAAACTATCGATACTTAGTTGTCATCTGAAAAAGTCTTATCTATCGATTGACCTCGACAGTATCGATGTTTTCATTTCGACAGTCTAGAACAATCGATAGTATCGATAGTTTATTCTTCACAAGCAACTATACTATCGATAGTAGCCTAGGGAATGCAGAATCGGTTCTGGTTTGAGGAACCGGGTTTTTCGGGTCTGGTGGTCATGAGAACCGGGAGCCCCGGTTTTTTCGGTTCTTTCGGTTCCAAAAAAACAATATTTTGATTGTTTTTTTTTTATTGAAATAACACTTCTTTGAACAGACTAGGAATAATCAACAAACATAATTAACAATATTTTTCTATTTTTACTAAATTCCAAAAATAAAAGAAGTAAAATAATTAGTTTTCAATTGAGGTACAACAATCAGTCTTTTTCATCCAACTTAACGATATATTTGACCATTTATAGGTATACTAGCTTTCCGCCCGCGGCTTCGCCCGCGTGGAATTTTGTCTGTCACAGAAAAACTTTATCGCGCGCGTCCCTGTTTCAAAAACCGGGATAAAAACTATCCTATGTTCTTTCCCGGGACTCAAACTATCTCTATGCCAAATTTCATCAAAATCGGTTGCGAGGTTTAAGCGGGAAAGCGTAACAGACAGACAGACAGACAGACAGACAGACAGACAGACAGACAGACAGAACTTAGGGAATGCAGAATCGGTTCTGGTTTGAGGAACCGGGTTTTTCGGGTCTGGTGGTCATGAGAACCGGGAGCCCCGGTTTTTTCGGTTCTTTCGGTTCCAAAAAAACAATATTTTGATTATGTTTTTTTTTATTGAAATAACACTTTTTTGAATAGACTAGGAATAATCAACAAACATGATTAACAATATTTTTCTATTTTTACTAAATTCTGCTCCCAAAAATAAAAAGAAGTAAAATAATTAGTTTTCAATTGGTACAACAATCAAGTCTTTTTCATCCAACTTAACGATATATTTGACTATTTATAGGTATATTGACTGTCAGATGCAAAGCAAATAAAAGAGTCAGTGTTGCCAACTCTTACACAAAAATATCATCATCATCATCATTTAAACCATAGGATAGGACCACTGCTGAACATTAACCTCCCCCAATGCTTTCCATGTTGATCGATTAGTAGCGGCCTGCGTCCAGCGCTTCCCTGCTACCTTTATGATGTGGTCGTCCACCTTGTGGGTGGATGTTCCACGCTGCGTTTTCCGGTACGCGGCCTCCATTCCAGGACCTTCCTGCCCCATCGGCCGTCAGTTCTGCGTCCGCGTCGGGCTATGTCCGCTGAGTCCGCTGACATAGAAATGAGGAGAAGGAAGGAGGAAATCTCCTCATTTCTGATTTGATCTCGTAAAGAAACACCGAGCATAGCCCTCTCCGTAGCACGCTGTGCAACTTTGAGCTTCTGTATAAGGCCTATAGTGAGAGGCCACGTTTCCGAGCCATAAGTCATCACTCGTAACACACATTGGTTGTAGACTTTCGTCTTCAGGCACAGGTATTTTGGATGAAAAGATGTTGCGTAGTTTCCCGAACGCTGCCTAGCCGAGACCCCCTTTTCGTTTGTCCGAGGTAGACATACTTGTCAACAATCTCGAGAATTGAGCTCCCAACCGAAACTGGGTAGGGCGCAACATGGACATTGGACATAAGCTTTGTTTTGTCCATATTCATCCTCAGGCCTACCTGTTAGAAAACTCGATTAAGGTCTTTGAGCATTGTGCCAAGATCTTACAACGATTCTGCCATGACCACAATCAGTATCGTGGGCAAACCGAAGGTGACTGATGTACTCGCCATTAATGTTTATGCCGAATCCTTTCCATTCAAGGGGTTTGAAAGCGTCTTCCAATGCAGTGGTGAACAGTTTAGGAGATATAACATCTCCCTGCCTTACGCCTCACTGCAGAGGAATCGTCCTCGTGCTCTGCTCCTGTACTCGGACCGACATGGTGGCGTTTTTATACAAGCACTTCAGCACCTCGATATACCGATAGTCAATACGGCACCGCTGAAGAGACTGTAAACACTGCCCAAGACCCGATCGAATCGAAGACCTTCTTATAGTCTACGAACGCCAAGCATAGTGGCAAGTTATAGTCCTCAATCTTCTGTATAACCTGTCGCAGCGTAAGCGCAAACAAAAATGTGCCAGTGATTTAAAAAAAATGTAAGAAAAATGCTTAAAATATTTACATATCTCATAAAAAAAAAACAAAGTACAAAACCAATAAGTAGGTACCTAACCTTTATAAGTAGCTAATCTGATATCTTTAGGTTCTCTATACGTTCGCAATTTTCTTGTGACGACTCAAGCCTAATACCTATAACATATTTTAGACAACTATGCAAAACCCGAAAGTACCGAAAGAACCGGGTTTTGAATTTTTAAAACCCGGTTCTTAAGCTGTCGAAAAAACCCGGGTGTTCCCGGTTCTTTCGGTTCCGGGATAACCCGGGTACAAACCCTAATGTAAATAATGCACTAGCAAGAGTTTTAAGTTGGTTCACTAAAAATAATTTACAACTCAATGCAAAGAAAACAAAATGTATAAAATTCTCTTTGCCTAACGTAAAAACAGTTAGTACACAAATAGAACTTAATAATAATGCAATCGATCTGGTAGACTCTACTGTATTTCTGGGAATTACCCTGGATTCAAAACTCCAGTGGGGCCCCCATATAGAAACTCTGGCGGGAAAGCTCAGCTCAGCGGCTTTTGCAATAAAAAGGATACGGTCATTAACCGATGTTTCAACAGCTCGCTTAGTCTACTTTAGCTACTTTCATAGCCTAATGTCATATGGAATCATGCTATGGGGCAAAGCTGCAGATTTTGAAACAATATTTATTTTGCAAAAACGTGCGATAAGATACTTGTATAAAATGAAAGCAAGAGCATCCCTTNGAGCCATAAGTCATCACTGGTAACACACATTGGTTGTAGACTTTCGTCTTCAGGCACTGAGGTATTTTGGATGAAAAGATGTTGCGTAGTTTCCCGAACGCTGCCTAGCCGAGTTGGATTCGACGATTGACCCCCTTTTCGAAATTCGACCTACCTAGCTGGATCGTTTGTCCGAGGTAGACATACTTGTCAACAATCTCGAGGATTGAGCTCCCAACCGAAACTGGGTAGGGCGCAACATGGACATTGGACATAAGCTTTGTTTTGTCCATATTCATCCTCAGGCCTACCTGTTAGGAAACTCGATTAAGGTCTTTGAGCATTGTGCCAAGATCTTACAACGATTCTGCCATGACCACAATCAGTATCGTGGGCAAACCGAAGGTGAGTGATGTACTCGCCATTAATGTTTATGCCGAATCCTTTCCATTCAAGGAGTTTGAAAGCGTCTTCCAATGCAGTGGTGAACAGTTTAGGAGATATAACATCTCCCTGCCTAACGCCTCACTGCAGAGGAATCGTCCTCGTGCTCTGCTCCTGTACTCGGACCGACATGGTGGCGTTTTTGTACAAGCACTTCAGCACCTCGATATACCGATAGTCAATACGGCACCGCTGAAGAGACTGTAAACACTGCCCAAGACCCGATCGAATCGAAGACCTTCTCATAGTCTACGAACGCCAAGCATAGTGGCAAGTTATAGTCCTCAATCTTCTGTATAACCTGTCGCAACGTAAGCGCAAACAAAAATGTGCCAGTGATTTAAAAAAATTGTAAGAAAAATGCTTAAAATATTTACATATCTCATAAAAAAAAACAAAGTACAAAACCAATAAGTAGGTACCTAACCGTTATTAGTAGCTAATCTGATATCTTTAGGTTCTCTATTTTCTTGTGACGACTCATGCCTAATACCTATAACATATTTTAGACAACTATGCAAAACCCGAAAGTACCGAAAGAACCGGGTTTTGAATTTTTAAAACCAGGTTCTTAAGCTGTCGAAAAAACCCGGGTTTTCCCGGTTCTTTCGGTTCCGGGAAAACCCGGGTACAAACCCTAATCGATAGTATTGCACATATTCATAGTAGGGAATTTAGTGCAAGAACCCCTCCACTTTGGTATAGAAGGTTCATTTTTGCACCAGTTGTTCTTTGGGTGCTCCTGAGTAGATTTCCGTCGGTAGACATCGGGAGCCCCCCCTGTGGTAGCAGGGGGAGGGGGGGCAAGTTTCCTTCTGCCGCGCTTCACTTTAAGACCCATATCTTCAAAACTATGGGTATTAGGGCAAGTGTGGTGTCATTTTCATATAACTAAAGGATGGCGAATTCATTTCTAGAACAAACTTTTTGCCTTTTCATACAAAAAAATAGAAATATTGAGCAAAATTCACAAAAGCCAAAAAGTATTTTTTTAAATAAACGTCGTTTACTTTTAAACCACTGGAGATAATCTAATAAAAAAAATATGTCCTGAAAGCTACATTTATGAGGATTATAAATATATACCATTGTATGGTACTTTTTTCGATAAAGTAGGTGAAAAAAAATTTTTCTTCAGGACACAGCGGGCGAATTTTACTGCGCGTCGGAAAAAAAAAAATATTTTATCCATGAATTCATACTATTTGGTTCATAAGCAAGTAAAGATTATTATTTTAGAATTTATTTACAGTTCCTGGCACATCAAGCTACCATGATTTGTATTTTTTCTTCAATTAATTTTGAACTCTATGTGTAAGTCATAAGGTTGAAAATAGCTTAAATACATTTTATTATTGAAAATATCATAAGAAGAAAGCACTAAATAAAGAACTTCAATTTGTCTAAACGTCTAATGATTATTATTATTTTAATAAACACTTATTTCTATGTACTATTGTACCAGTGATTTAATAACGAGTGTGAGGAAAGTGTGGATTGATATCATAGTACGGGAGATTATTTTTAGCACAAAGGCTACGGCCACCTACGGCTGTGACCATATAGTTGTTTTGTCAGACAGCACCAGCTTCTGCACTACTTTTACATCTCACCATTTCCAGGCATGCTTCGGCAGCTACAGGCAAATCGGTCGATGTAGGCTCCATTTTGCTATCAACTCTGGTCCACCCTCAACCAGTTGGGTAAAGGGAAGACTGAGTCGGTTGCTTGCAACTGATCCTATACGCGAACCCCTTGATATACTGCCAGGGGGGGCTCCCGATGTCTACCGACGGAAATCTACTCAGGAGCACCCAAAGAACAACTGGTGCAAAAATGAGCCTTCTATACCAAAGTGGAGGGGTCTCCATACAAATCATTGCACTAAATTCCCTACTATCAATGGTATTGCCTCGTTTTGAGTTATCCATAGTATCGATAGTCTTGCGACAGTTTGGCTATCCATAGACTATCGATAGTCGACTATCGATCGGCAACACTACACTGCGCGGCCAAGTCAATGTGAACACCATGAAGCTAAAGATAAAATGGAGGCCACACTTTGAATACCTACTTGAAGCACAACCTATGTATCACTATATCGCTCTCTGTGGGCAGACTCTCTCTTTCTAAATAAACAAAAAATATAAATTTGCTCAAAATCAATGAAACTCAATGTAAAATCTTTATTTCTTGACATAGGTATCATTAAATAATAATTGTAAATACTGGTAAAACGTTTTAGGAAGAAATTACTGTGAAAATACAAATAAATATGTTTACAATGATCCAGTGTCGGAAATCACGAAATAAACACTTACGCGTGGAATCTTAAGTCACTTCCGGAGTTCCGGGACACCACGTACTACCGCAACCACGCACTACAAAATTTTGCACCATTTCTTGTGATAAAACAATGATTAGGTCCTGTAAAAAATCTCAAACGAAATTAACTGCATAGTAAACAAAATAGTAAACAACCGCCATGATGGGCTGGATTGGGCCGATGTTGCCACATGGTACCGATTCCCCAGGAATTGAGATTGTAATTCCCTGATTCGCCAACACATTTAGACTAAACGGCCGACAATTTTGTGATTTTTAATTTAACTAGGTAATCGTAGTTCAAATATTTAATTATTTATTTGTTTAACTTCTGATTTGGTTAGTGAATTGGCTATTTCGAAGAATTTACTAGGAGATTTAAATAAGGAGATAGCAATACTACAGTCCACACTAAAAAGAGAGGTCGGCCCACAGAGAGCGAGATAGAGATAAGTAGGTATTTGACTCAAGTTTTTGTTCCAAGACACACTTCGAATCAAAATTTCGAATATAAGTACTTCAACCATAACCTATGTAATCACTATCTCGCTCTCAGTGGGCAAACTCTCTCTAAGTAGGGTAACCATTTATTTATTTTTCTCAGGACGTCAAAGATTTATTTACAAGTTTATGTATAGTTGTTGCAATTCACAGTAGGCACACAGTAGGCAAGTGAGCTTTAGATACATGTGTGTTGGCTCGCTACTGTTAGTTTTTCATAGTTTAGTTAGGCCTACTTAACTACGTGTAAATCAGCTTTAATTGCTTTCCATGAAGTGCTTTATATCAAAAAACATAAACAGACATTAAACACGTGTCTAAAATTACATTCCCATTTCACAATTCCAACAAGGAGCCCTCAAACGTTACACAGGCGTTGAACGCCTGTGTAACGTTTTTGGGGACTCAGATGTGTAATTTATTTTGTAGAAATAAAACACACTTCTTATTAAAATAATTTATTACAACTTTTCTATAAAAAACTTCACACAAGAAACAAAGAACCAAAAAAATTAAGACAAAGATCTTTGAATAGTTTCTACATGAGGTAAAGTTATATATTTTCTTAAAAATTCGTAAGCTTTTGGTGAATAGGAATACAAAGTTAAAGCAAAGGCCTTCACTTCTTCACTATAACGAATGCCATGTAGTTTACTCTGTGGTTTTTTTAATTTCTTAGAGATATGAGCAAAACGCCCTTGGATAATATTTTCAATTTCTGATTGACGCAAATACTTTTTTAAAGATGCCAATAAGGAAGACATATCTCGATTTTTTTTAATTTGTCGCGCCAATTTTTGCTTTAAAATCCTTTTTTCCTTTTGAAGTATTTTTTCTCGAGCAGACTTTATTTCCACTTGGATGCCCTTGTCCATCTTCACAGGAACGTGGTACTCACTGCTGACCTAAGAAAACAAGAATACTTTGTAAAATCGGTTTTTGTTTTATACAGTGTGAGTCACGATAGTGTACATATAATGAAATTAGGTGAAACTAGACCTATTTTTATCGACAAAAAAGAGGTAAAAAAAAATCTTGAGTCTTTTTTTAATATTTTATAGATTTTTTTTTCTTCCAATTACTTATTGTAAAGAAAGCGTAATAACTTTTAAACTAAGCGGTATATCCTGATAAAATAAAAACAATGTTAATGCTAAATAACAGACGATACTAAAAAAAAACATAAAATACTCAGAAAATGCCAACAAATAATAAAAAATGATAATTTAAATCTTAAAAATCTATCTAGGCTGAGTTGCACCACCTAACTTTGACCATAACTTTAACGATAACCAGTGTTTTTTGTATGGAGTTTGATAGATTTTTGACGTTTGTCAAAGTTAAAGTAGGATGGTGCAACCCAGCCTTATTGTCGTAGTGACGGTTACCATACCGCGGTCGGCACGTATAGTTCCCAAATACTGAACTGTCCTATCCATGACATTGACAGTGGAGCGCCACCGTCAATACCGGATCGCTGGTTCCGATTTTTTCCATGTTGGAAACCATATTAGGCGGTTATCCGTCGCCGCGGTACGCGGGGCGACAGATTTAATCATTGTATGCAAGTACCTCAGTCTGTATAGAAAACACGCGCGGTACAACACACTGACAACGCGTATGCGCGCGGGATTTTTTATATGAAATCACCGCCGATACCCCTGATAACCGCCTTATAGTTGAACGATGGTAGCGCCCCCCTGTCATTGAGTTTGGTGGGAAAGTTCAGCGTGGGTTATCTACACTAAACATCAAATAAACCGGCGCAACATCCGCGACGCGAACTTTAAAGATTTTCTTCTGACACAATCATGGTGCCCTAACAATATTGGTGTTATTTGAAAGCCCAATAAATATCCTTAAAGAGAAACACATTTAATTTCTTAATAAATGATTAACATAGTTGTACCATAAATGTGACTTGAAAAAAGACCTCACTTTGGGCTCACCTCTGGGATCAATTAGACCAATTTTTATGGTTATAAAACCAAATGATCTCACGTGTCCTCTTTAACAGATGGATTTTATAGCCATAAAAGTTGGCACAAGCGTAATTTCCAATTTTTTGATTAAGTGACTCTGGGTCCTTCTAAAGCAGGGATGTTATGGATATCCGTAACCTTAACTGAAACTTTCGGATATCCGAAATAAATAAATATCCGAAACCGTAACCGATTCAAAAGTTTCGGATAGTTTCGGATATAGGCAGTTTTTTTTTGTATAGCATTATGTAAAGCCATAACCGCCTGATTTATCTTATAATGCCATCTAGTATAAATTTTTGTTTTTTTTTTACTTTTTATTTGATGTAAAGTGTGAATGAATCGTGTTGAACAACTATTGTAAATTGCATTCTAAAGCTAAGATATCCGTTACCGTAACCGAATCTTTCGGATATCCAAAATAAAAAAAATATCCGTAACCGTAACCGGTATAATAATATTCTTATATCCGTAACCATATCCATAACCGAAACTGCATATCTATAACATCCTTCTTTAATGAAATGAAGTTTAGAGCTAGGCTTTTAAATGGTGCCAATATTGGTAGGAAATGGGGATGCATACGTTTGAAAGTGCTTGTATCGGGAGGTGCGATTTATTTAATGTCGAGTGTATAATAATTAGAGATGAAACGGATATCCGGTAACTATCCGGTAGGCCGGATATCCGGCCTAAATTTACTGTCCGGCCGGATACCGGATATTAAAAAACTACAATAATTTCCTATTAATAAAATGAAATACATTAATCGTTGAGGTAAACATCAATATAATGGCTTATACGGCTTTTATTTAAAGTCCAAAAGTTACAAAAAGCCACATTAAGGCCTTTAAAAAATCTAATTTCTTTTTCTGGGCTATTCACTCTAATGACGAATACATAAATACTAGCCGTTCGCGCTAAGTTTGCCGGTCCGTGGAATGCGCGTTTCCCCCCTCCCAACCGCGATTAATCGCAATTAGTTGGTGATTAACGCAATTAATGTGTCTTATTTTACGCAAAAACACAATTTTTATCAATAATAATATATAAAAAATATTTTAAATATAACATAAGTTTGATAAAGTTATAGACGATTCCCGGACGATTCGAGTGACGTCATATCGCCAGCGGCAAAGTTAAACGAACGGATAGTAGTAAATATCTGTTAAGTCCAAATATTGCCAAATAAAATAGGCAATCTTTTTTTCACTGATGCATGGTCTGATGTCATGATGCAGTTCAGTCAGATTACGCAGCAAGTAATCTAATTTAATTTTCGCTATTCAATCACACACTCACGATGGCAACCGAAATCGCCCGAATTGATCTGCCCCATAGACAAGTTGCAAAATCGGACATTCTATTCGGACTGATTCGATTTTCGAAAAGTGTGACTAGTCTACTAATAGACCCACTGATCGCGTCCGAAGCACCTGTGCGGCGCTAAACTCGTCACGACATGCAACGAGACAATGGGCCAACTATCCGGCCGCCGGATATCCGGTATCCGGTATCCGGCCAAACAACTATCCGTTTCATCCCTAATAAATAAAATTATCGTAAGTAATACTAATTACACATAAAAAGTATTTATTAACATTAATTTACAAAAGGAAAGGGGAAACTTACAGGTGACTTCCTTTCACAAATGCCAGAACTAGTGCTTGGTAGTATATACACAGCAGCTATTGGCACCTTAGACTCGTCATGTTCCATAAGTGGAGAATTTCTTTCACAAATGCCGGAACTAGTCCTTGGTACGGTCACATCAGCTATTTGCACCATAGACTCGTCATCTAATAAACTTTCTGTCTGAAAAGTATAATAGGAATAAGAAAAAATGCCATATTTACATACTTGTTTATGATAATTAAAATTATGTTCACTTTTTACCTTGCCTGGTGCTTGTGTTTCTTGATTTGTTACTATAGTAGGAACTGCTGTTTGTTTTAGTCGCCTGGTTGTTGAATCATAATCTGATTCTTGAAAATGCAAATTGCAAATCCTTGCACTTTTATAAAACTTCGCTTTCAATGGTATAATGGATAACCACAAATTTCTCCGAGTGCTATTGTTAGGAAATCTAAAATAAAACATAATTATGTACTTAAATGTATATTATAAATAAAATGTACAAAAGTTCCTTGTAAAACTATAAAAAAAGTCTTAATAATTATGTGTATGTGTATAAAAGAGTAATGCTGCTATTTCTTCTTCTTCTTCTTTTATTTTGGCGACGGCTTGGTTTTGAGAACCATGCTATAGTTCCAAAATACTGAACTGTCCTATGCATGACATTGACAGTGGGGCGCCACCGTCAATACCGGATCGCTGGTTCCGATTTTTTCCATGTTGGAAACCATAATAGTTGAACGATGGTAGCGCCCCCCTGTCATTGAGTTTGGTGGGACAGTTCAGCGTGGGTTATATATATTTCAATCTCAATCCAAATCTGTCAGTCAACTGTCAAATTTTAATTTGTTTTTGGTCAAGATATCCTCGGTTTTCGATATCATTGGGTTTTCGATATTTTTGTTTTAGGTGTCTTCGAAAAAATTGTGGATATTTGATCGAAAACAGATTTTACATAACAGTTGACAGACGGATTTGGATAGGGATTGAATATAGTAAACGGCCATAGCAAACACATTATACAAAATTGCTACGTAAGGTCCCACAGAAAGTCCCAGATATATCCTCAATAATAAGGTCTTACTATTTCAAAATGTCTCATAGAAACAAAAAATATAAAGGACATCATCCACATTTCATATATTTTTGGTCAAAAATCAAAAGTGCCGGCCAATAAAAAAAAGTGCTGTATTCTGACAGAATACGTCTGCCTTAGCATTTGTTACTATCGCACCAAAGCCGTAGCTCCACTGTGCGTCGAGTATTTGAGATCTAAAAGTCATCGACTATTCATACATTTTTTGTTCAAAATCAAGTGTCGGCCAATAAAAAAAAAGTGCTATATTCTGACAGAATACGTCTGTCTTAGCATTTGTTACTATGGCACCAAAGCTGTAGCACCACTGTGCGTTGAGTATTTGAGATCTAAAATTCATCGACGATTCATACATTGTTAGTTCAAAATCAAAAATGTCGGCCAATAAAAAAAAAAGTGCTGTATTCTGACAGAATACGTCCGCCTTAGCATTTGTTACTATGACCACGCCTGTTCATCTCCGCGAGTTTACATCGAAAACAAAACACGCACGATGGCCCACCTACAGGATACTATTCGACAAGGCCTCACATACGAGCGAACATTGACTCACGCACGCGTATTCTTGTGTATGATGGAAAAAATAAAGAAAATGGTGTACTAAGTAACTAAATACTGTGCAGTATTTAACTGCCTAAATAATAATAAAAACACAGAATACCTATACTTTTTTAAGTTGCCTCAAGACACTGAGAGGTAAATAAGTAGTTAATATTATTTATGATAGTTCATGCTAAATCATGTATTTCCTCCGCTATTTTCCGCAGTTTGGCACCTCACGTCACATCATTTTACCGAAGTCAGCCCTATAGCTTCGGCACAGTGCCGATCACTAAATTACACCATATTGTTAATGACATTGAGCATATTTTTTTTAAATACCTTCGCGAAGTAAACCTGTACATAGTACTTATTGTCGGCCGTTTGGTGTAGTGGTTCAGAACGGACTACTATGCCGAGATGTCCCGGGTTCGATTCCCGGCCGGGCAGAAATTGAAATGATGAATTTTAATTTCTGTGACGGGTCTGGGTGTGACTATGTATAATATTTATGTATTTAAAAAAAAAAAGTATACAGGGTGTCCCGTAATGTAACGTCAAGCCGGAACTGGGTGTTGAGGCAAGTTGTGCTGGTTATCAGAAAAATATAAAAAAAAATCTATGTGGCATATTTTCAAAATAATGGGCATTTAAAAAAAATCAAAAATTTCTACTCCAGGTGACGGTCTTTTTACTCGTGTTGCCACAAATCTTCACTTTTTCCAAATTTTTTTTTTGTTATGTAACCCTGAATAATGCTTCTCTAAATTGTTATCAAAATTACAAAACCAGCTGCTCCAACTTGGATGAAAAAAATACATTATTCCCAAAAAATTTTTCAAAATAAAAATTTTGCCTAGTTTAAACTGACTGTACTGAAAAAAAAAAGTACTACGCGAGTGTGGCAAGTGACGTCATAATTTGGCGCATTTAGTAAGGACTCCAAAATGGTATAACACTTGGTAAATTCTTGCTTTAATTGTCGACAATTTTTGGTTTTTTGGAAATAATCCCGTTTTTAACTTTATCTACCTTGGTTAAAAATTATTATTCTAATGTGCCCAAAATTCAAGTTTCAAAAACCGGGATAAAAACTATCCTATGTTCTTTCCCGGGACTCAAACTATCTCTATGCCAAATTTCATCAAAATCGGTTGCGAGGTTTAAGCGGGAAAGCGTAACAGACAGACAGACAGACAGACAGACAGACAGACAGACAGACAGAGTTACTTTCGCATTTATAATATTAGTTGGGATTCTGTGGTACTGCAGGCGATATCACTTGTAGGCCTAGGATGCGTGCTTGACTCTTGAGACAGGCTAAATTACACCATATTGTTAATGACATTGAGCATACATTTTTTTAAATACCTTCGCGAAGTAAAACTTCTGTACGTAGTACTTATTATTATTCTGTGCTATGACACCAAGACTGTAGCACCACTGTGCGTCGTAGTATTTGAGATCAAAGTCGTTTCAGTGGTGCTACAGCTTTGGTGCCATAGTAATAAATGCTAAGGCGGTCGTATTCTATCAGAATACAGCACTTTTATTTTTTTTCTTTCTTTTGTCCTTTGCTCAGTCAATGAAACTCAATGTAATCTTTTTTTTCTTGACATAGGTATCATCAAATAATAAGTTTGAGTACTGGTAAAACGTTTTAGAAAGGAATTACTGTGGAACTTAGATTAATATTAATCTAAGTTGTGGAAATACAAAGAAATAATGTTTACAATGATCCAATGTCAGAAATCACGAAATAAACACTTACGCGTGGAATTTTAAGTCACTTCCGGGACACCACGAACTACCACAACCACGCACTACACAATTATGCACCATTTCTTGAGATACAACAATGATTGAAAAATCAAACGAAATGAACAGCTCAGTAAACAACCTATAACCTATATTATTATGACATGACAGAATAGGAAACGAACGAGCATGAAGCTACAGATAAAAATGGAGGCCACACTCAGAATACCTACTTGAAGCACAAACTAAGTATCACTATCTCGCTCTCTGTGGGCAGACTCGCTCTTTCTAAATAAACAAAAAATATAAAATTGCTCAAATTCAATGAAACCAATGTAAAATCTTTATTTCTTGACATAGGTATCATTAAAAATGATAAGTGTAATTACTGGTAAAACGTTTTAGGAAGAAATTACTGTAAAAAATGTGAAAAATGTTTACAATGATCCAATGTCGGAAATCACGAAATAAACACTTACGCGTGGAATCTTATGTCACTTCCAGGACACCGCGTACTACCGCAACCACGCACTACAAAATTTTGCACCAATTCTTGTGATAAAACAATTATTATTTCCTGTAAACAATCTCAAACGAAATTAACTGCTTAATAAACAAAATAGTAAACAACCGCCATGATGGGCCGGATTGGGCCGATGTTGCCACATGGTACCGATTACCCAGGAATTGGGATTGTAATTCCCTGATTCGCCAACACATTAAGCCTAAATGGCCGACAATTTTGTGATTTCATGAAGCTACAGATAAAAATGGAGGCCACACTCCGAATACCTACTTGAAGCACAAACTAAGTATCACTATCTCGCTCTCTGTGGGCAGACTCGCTCTTTCTAAATAAACAAAAAATATAAAATTGCTCAAATTCAATGAAACCAATGTAAAATCTTTATTTCTTGACATAGGTATCATTAAAAATGATAAGTGTAATTACTGGTAAAACGTTTTAGGAAGAAATTACTGTAAAAAATGTGAAAAATGTTTACAATGATCCAATGTCGGAAATCACGAAATAAACACTTACGCGTGGAATCTTATGTCACTTCCAGGACACCACGTACTACCGCAACCACGCACTACAAAATTTTGCACCAATTCTTGTGATAAAACAATGATTATTTCCTGTAAACAATCTCAAACGAAATTAACTGCTTAATAAACAAAATAGTAAACAACCGCCATGATGGGCCGGATTGGGCCGATGTTGCCACATGGTACCGATTACCCAGGAATTGGGATTGTAATTCCCTGATTCGCCAACACATTAAGCCTAAATGGCCGACAATTTTGTGATTTTTTATTTAACTAGGAAATCTTAGTTTCAAATATTAATTATTTATTTGTTTAACTTCTGATTTGGTTAGTGAATTGGCTATTTCGAAGAATTTACAAGGAGATTTAAATCAGAAGATAGCAATACTACAGTTCACACTAAAAAGAGAGGTAGGGCCGCAGAGAGCGAGATAGATATAAGTAGGTATTTGACTCAAGTTTTTGTTCCAACTCTGCCTTCCATTTTTATCTTTAGCTTCATGGAAACGAGTACTTTTTTTTTTCAATCCCTTCCTGGCCTGGAAATTGTACCATTGGCCGAATACTTGTAAGTTGTCAATATTCTTTCATGTCGTTATAGTTCCAAAATACTGAACTGTCCTATCGATGACATTGACAGCGGGGCGCCACCGTCAATACCAAATCGCTGGTTCCGATTTTTGCCATGTTGGAAACCATAAAGTTGAACGATGGTAGCGCCCCCCTGTCATTGAGTTTGGCGGGACAGTTCAGCGTGGGTAATAAAATAAAACGACCCTACAGTGTTGCCAGTCGGGTCTTGTCTTGAAATTTTGACCATTCCATGAAGACCGAAAAGTGACCGGTCGTATAAAATCGTTTCATGGATTTGCGTTTTATTATCGAAAAACATTCGCTAAAACTCATTGTCTTTAACAAATAATAAATCAAATTCATGTTTATATGCAGTTTATGACATAATTTTTAAATTATTAAATCCAAAAAAAAAAAAAAAAAAAAAAAAAAGGCACCGACAGTTCCGCGTTTTCTCCTCAACAAGCTACAACACCAAGCTCTCTCCACTGCTCCGAGGAACCGGTCACAGACTCAACCACAACAGAGTTATTATTTCTGCGCTCCCCGCCCCCTTCGTCTCGCTCTCCCGCTCGCGCTGCACCCCGCATCGCGCCGTGTCGGCGTACGGTATCAAGGGTCCGCACAGGGTTGCAACCCCATACCGTCCGACACACATATAAAATGTGGCTTATGACTTATGGTAAAATAGTTTAATGGTCTCCATAAATTTACACATTCACACTCATGTTGGTTCTGTCCAATCCAATAGCCACTGTAAGCAGGCCAGATCTACACCTTTCTCACCACCTGTAAAATAAATACAACGTCTTCCTTTTGATATCCTGTAACTCTAGGGTATTAATACGACCACATCATAATACGATCGAATGGCATATTTAACATTTTTCAATTCATTAATTTTTTTCATTTAAATTTTTCATACAAATTAATTCGCCAAAACCACGACTAAAGCCTGGTCCGTGAGCACCATGAAGCTATAGATAAAAATGGAGGCCACACTCCGAATACCTACTTGATGACATAGTGATGCACAACCTCACTATCTCGCTCTCTGAAGCTAAAGATAAAAATGGAGGCCACCCTTGGAACAAAAACTTGAGTCAAATACCTACTTATCTCTATCTCGCTCTCTGTGGGCCAACCTTTATTTTTAGTGTGAACTGTAGTATTGCTATCTCCTTATTTAAATCTCCTAGTAAATTCTTCGAAATAGCCAATTCACTAACCGAATCAGAAGTTAAACAAATAAATAATTTAATATTTGAACTACGATTACCTAGGTAAATTAAAAATCACAAAATTGTCGGCCGTTTAGGCTTAATGAGTTGGCGAATCAGGGAATTACAATCCCAATTCCTGAGGAATCGGTACCTTGACGTGGCAACATGCATCGGCCCAATCCGGCCCATCCATCATGGCGGTTGTTTACTATTTTGTTTACTATGCAGTTAATTTCGTTTGAGATTTTTTACAGGACCTAATCATTGTTTTATCACAAGAAATGGTGCAAAATTTTGTAGTACGTGGTTGCGGTAGTACGTGGTGTCCCGGAAGTGACTTAAGATTCCACGCGTAAGTGTTTATTTCGTGATTTCCGACACGAAACATTTTTCACAGTAATTCCTCCTAAAAGGTTTTACCAGTATTTATTACACTTATTATTTTAATGATACCTATGTTAAGAAATAAAGATTTAACATTGAGTTTCATTGACTTTGAGCAAATTTATATTTTTTGTATATTTAGAAAGAGAGCATCTGCCCACAGAGAGCGAGATAGTGATACATAGGTTGTGCTTCAAGTAGGTATTCAAAGTGTGGCCTCAGTTTTATCTATAGCTTCATGTTGATTCCAGACACGCAAAAGACAACTATAAAAAAAGTAATTTCCTCTAGGGCCTGTCAAAAAAGTTTTATATTCTGTGACCGTCTGTATAGATAATATTACCGTGCCGTCTGTCTTCCTTTAATGACATTATAGTTCATTTATATAGTTCCAAAATCACAGATATGGATTAGAGTAGATACAGCAAGTTGATCGTCAAAGCGCGCCATTCCGATATGTCCAAATGGACATACATGGTCGAGTGATGTTCATGTAATCCGATTACAACAATCGGTTACGATGATTTTACGAGGACAGTAGTACGAACACGGGAGAAAGAAGAAATTATTTACGGATTGAGAATTGTAATTAACAGCACAAGTAACAAATAATTAATTAGAATAAAGTAGCAGTAGAAGAAGTATAAAGTAGCATTGTTTTTAATACATATCCTGCGATGTACTCTTAAGAGTTAAAACCATGGTCCCTGTATGTGGTGCACTCATACCGATCCCAAGGAACCGTACTTACTCATAACAATAAGACACACACTGATGCATGTATTCATGCACTTGACAAATTTATGTTTTGAAACGCTGGTAGGGTAAAAAAAAAACGAGATTTGACGATTTGTAAGAATTAATTTATTTTAAAAAGGTAAATAAAGATGTTTTTGGTTTTGTATTTAACAAATTATCAGTTTTATCGGAATTAATTAATTTTCGAATCGAGTCGCACGATATCATTCGATGACTAAAAAAAAAAAAAAAAAAAAAAAAAGGCACCGACAGTTCCGCGTTTTCTCCTCAACAAGCTACAACACCAAGCTCTCTCCACTGCTCCGAGGAACCGGTCACAGACTCAACCACAACAGAGTTATTATTTCTGCGCTCCCCGCCCCCTTCGTCTCGCTCTCCCGCTCGCGCTGCACCCCGCATCGCGCCGTGTCGGCGTACGGTATCAAGGGTCCGCACAGGGTTGCAACCCCATACCGTCCGACACACATATAAAATGTGGCTTATGACTTATGGTAAAATAGTTTAATGGTCTCCATAAATTTACACATTCACACTCATGTTGGTTCTGTCCAATCCAATAGCCACTGTAAGCAGGCCAGATCTACACCTTTCTCACCACCTGTAAAATAAATACAACGTCTTCCTTTTGATATCCTGTAACTCTAGGGTATTAATACGACCACATCATAATACGATCGAATGGCATATTTAACATTTTTCAATTCATTAATTTTTTTCATTTAAATTTTTCATACAAATTAATTCGCCAAAACCACGACTAAAGCCTGGTCCGTGAGCACCATGAAGCTATAGATAAAAATGGAGGCCACACTCCGAATACCTACTTGATGACATAGTGATGCACAACCTCACTATCTCGCTCTCTGAAGCTAAAGATAAAAATGGAGGCCACCCTTGGAACAAAAACTTGAGTCAAATACCTACTTATCTCTATCTCGCTCTCTGTGGGCCAACCTTTATTTTTAGTGTGAACTGTAGTATTGCTATCTCCTTATTTAAATCTCCTAGTAAATTCTTCGAAATAGCCAATTCACTAACCGAATCAGAAGTTAAACAAATAAATAATTTAATATTTGAACTACGATTACCTAGGTAAATTAAAAATCACAAAATTGTCGGCCGTTTAGGCTTAATGAGTTGGCGAATCAGGGAATTACAATCCCAATTCCTGAGGAATCGGTACCTTGACGTGGCAACATGCATCGGCCCAATCCGGCCCATCCATCATGGCGGTTGTTTACTATTTTGTTTACTATGCAGTTAATTTCGTTTGAGATTTTTTACAGGACCTAATCATTGTTTTATCACAAGAAATGGTGCAAAATTTTGTAGTACGTGGTTGCGGTAGTACGTGGTGTCCCGGAAGTGACTTAAGATTCCACGCGTAAGTGTTTATTTCGTGATTTCCGACACGAAACATTTTTCACAGTAATTCCTCCTAAAAGGTTTTACCAGTATTTATTACACTTATTATTTTAATGATACCTATGTTAAGAAATAAAGATTTAACATTGAGTTTCATTGACTTTGAGCAAATTTATATTTTTTGTATATTTAGAAAGAGAGCATCTGCCCACAGAGAGCGAGATAGTGATACATAGGTTGTGCTTCAAGTAGGTATTCAAAGTGTGGCCTCAGTTTTATCTATAGCTTCATGTTGATTCCAGACACGCAAAAGACAACTATAAAAAAAGTAATTTCCTCTAGGGCCTGTCAAAAAAGTTTTATATTCTGTGACCGTCTGTATAGATAATATTACCGTGCCGTCTGTCTTCCTTTAATGACATTATAGTTCATTTATATAGTTCCAAAATCACAGATATGGATTAGAGTAGATACAGCAAGTTGATCGTCAAAGCGCGCCATTCCGATATGTCCAAATGGACATACATGGTCGAGTGATGTTCATGTAATCCGATTACAACAATCGGTTACGATGATTTTACGAGGACAGTAGTACGAACACGGGAGAAAGAAGAAATTATTTACGGATTGAGAATTGTAATTAACAGCACAAGTAACAAATAATTAATTAGAATAAAGTAGCAGTAGAAGAAGTATAAAGTAGCATTGTTTTTAATACATATCCTGCGATGTACTCTTAAGAGTTAAAACCATGGTCCCTGTATGTGGTGCACTCATACCGATCCCAAGGAACCGTACTTACTCATAACAATAAGACACACACTGATGCATGTATTCATGCACTTGACAAATTTATGTTTTGAAACGCTGGTAGGTTAAAAAAAAAACGAGATTTGACGATTTGTAAGAATTAATTTATTTTAAAAAGGTAAATAAAGATGTTTTTGGTTTTGTATTTAACAAATTATCAGTTTTATCGGAATTAATTAATTTTCGAATCGAGTCGCACGATATCATTCGATGACTGCAAATGCAGTACGATGATACGATTACTTTTACGTTGCGGCAATCACTAAAATTCGCTAAAATGACACTAATGACGTTTAAAAAGTGGCACGCTCGGCTTCATACAATTTTTGACACATGCTGCATCTATCCATATCTGTGTCCAAAATACTGAACTGTCCTATCGATGACACTGACAGCGGGGCGCCACCGTCAATACCGAATCGCTGGTTCCGATTTTTGCCATGTTGGAAACCATAAAGTTGAACGATGGTAGCGCCCCCCTGTCATTGAGTTTGGCGGGACAGTTCAGCGTGGGTCATCTATACTTGCTCAGTGATGACATGCTGCATGTGTGTGTGTGATTGTTTCTCAGATTATTGTTTGTTTACGTTTACGTCATGTTTACATTTTTATCTAAATAGAGACTTACCTATATTTGCCTAAATTTAATTTCATAACAAATGGACGAAGCGCGCTGTAGGGCTCGGCATGCGCTCGGCATGCTACCAGTCGCAAATGTGCCGCAGTGACGAAACGGATAGTGTGTTCTGTGTTGTCTAAAAACAGTAACCGTGCCATCTAATAATATGGCATGTAGAAAATATTGTGCTGTCTTTGGTTGCATGAATTCCTCATTATCGCACCCAGAAACAACTTTTTTTAAATTACCTGGAAACACCGAAAGGTAAGGCTAAGAAATCACTTTCAGTTTTAGGTATTTATTTATATGTACTTCAATGCCAAAATTTTAACATTATAGTCTTTTTCACCTAAGATGATCCGTATGACACTTTAAGGTTATCCATGTTACGCATACTACATACGCAGAATATTCTTGAAAAAATATTTGTATTTTATTAGCAATATAATAAAAAAATAATTAACTACTTGTCTTGAAATATGTAGTACAATCTGAGTCTATTGTTTATATTTTAATTAAATATGCTACATAATATATTATACATATACATAAATAATATATAAAATATATAATAAATAAATAAATACATACTTAGATGATAGTTATTGTTAGACTTAGGTAGGCGGTTCAAGATAGCACAGGTTATATAAAAAAAATATGCTTGGCTGTGGGCTTCGCCGCAAAAAGAATGGAGATACAAATGAGTGCCAAGTTAATATATGACAAATCCTTTGGCTAGATTTGACTTCATCATCATCATTTCAGCCACAGGACGTCCACTGCTGAACATAGGCCTCCCCCAATGACTTCCACATCGCACGGTTGGTAGCGGCCTGCATCCAGCGCCTTCCCGCTACCTTTATCAGGTCGTCGGTCCACCTTGTGGGTGGACGTCCCACGCTGCGTTTTCCGGTACGTGGCCTCCATTCCAGAACCTTGCTGCCCCATCGGCCGTCAGTTCTGCGTACTATGTGCCCTGCCCACTGCCACTTCAGCTTGCTGATCCGTCGGGCTATGTCAGCGACTTTAGTTCGTTTACGGATCTCCTCATTTCTGATTCGATCTCGTAAAGATTTGACTTGACCAGGTTTTATTACATCAGTCATTTTATAAAGTTACTAGCTGTGCCTGCGACTTCGTCCGCATGGAATAATTACTTTGGGTAGGTAGGCACTTTTAATAATTTAGTCTAATGCCCGTTTTCACCACCAATCCCCAATTTTTAAGTGACCTCTATGAAAACAAAATGCCTGTTATGCGTTACCATAGGGGTCACTTAAAAATTTGGGAATTTCCCTAGGATCCCATCATCAGACCCTGACTTGGTGACAGTAGTATCACATCGAGAGAAAAAAAAGTTTCATCGTTCTAGCTTCAAAAGTAACGAATTTCCAAACAAACTTTCATCCCTTAATTTTATTACTCCCTTTTTAGAAACTTTAAATGACATTTTTATTTCTGGCTTATCAAAAGCCTAAAAGTTTCAAGATTCTAATTCTAATTCCTTCATTTAACCTTTCATCCCTCTTTTAACCCCTTACAACCTCTTTTTCGCATTAAAAATAGCTTATGTCCTTTCTCAGACTCTGGACTGTCTGTGTTCCAAATTTCATTCAAATCGGTTCATACAACCATCCATCCCCCTTTTCAACCCCTTACATCCCCTTTTTAGCAATAAAAAGTAGCCTCCGTCCTTTCTCAGGCTCTAGACCAGTGGTTCCCAAACTTATTTTGTCTACTGCCCACTTTGAGAATAAATTCTTTTTAGCGCCCCCATTTGTAGTCGAGAGTCGAGTGCTCCTAGTAAATAATGCCTCCCAAGCCTCTACACAACGTCCCGATTTTTTTTCTGGGTCTCTTACCGCCCCCCTTTAAGCCTGCAGCGCCCACAAGGGGGCGTTATCGCCACTTACTTTGGGAAAGACTGCTCTAGACCCTGTGTACACAATTTAATTCAAACCATGTTCATGCAACCTTTCATCCCCCCTTTTTTTTCTCAACCCCTTACAACCTTAGAAATAAAAAGTAGCCTATGTCCTTTCTCAGGCTCTAGATTATCTGTGCACCAAATTTCATTCAAATCGGTTCATACAACCATCCATCCCCCTTTGCAACCCCTTACAACCCCTTTTTAGCAATAAAAAGTAGGCTATGTCATTTCTCTGGCTCTAGACTATCTGTGTACCAAATTTCATTCAAATCGGTTCAGTAGTTTTTACGTGAAAGCAAGTACTTTCATATAACCTTTCATCCCCCTTTTAACCCCTTAAAACCCCTTTTTTGCAATAAAAAGTAGCCTATGTCCTTTCTCAGGCTCTAGTGTACCAAATTTCATTCAAATCGGTTCAGTAGTTATGACGTGAAAGAGAGACAGACAGACAGACAGAGTTACTTTCCCATTTATAATAGTAGTAGGTATTATAGTATTATAAGTATTATTAGTATAGATTCAACATAATATTTTTTAATTCTGATAAAAACTGCCGCGCGCCGCCGCCGACACACCGTTGCAGTTGGACGGTTGTTTAGGGCGTATTACTGGTTTTTTTTTTATGGGGACACCACTTATTTTATTTTTGATTTAACTTTATTTTTATATTTCTACTAGCTTTCCGCCCGCGGCTTCGCCCGCGTGGAATTTTGTCTGTCACAGAAAAACTTTATCGCGCGCGTCCCTGTTTCAAAAACCGGGATAAAAACTATCCTATGTTCTTTCCCGGGACTCAAACTATCTCTATGCCAAATTTCATCAAAATCGGTTGCGAGGTTTAAGCGGGAAAGCGTAACAGACAGACAGACAGACAGACAGACAGACAGACAGAGTTACTTTCGCATTTATAATATTAGTTGGGATTATACTATGTATAGCAAATATAATAATACATAATTATATTGGGATAGTTTTAAAGATCTGCTTGTAACGGTTCCAAAAAAAAATATGGGGACCCCCCTATTTTTTAACTTTTTTTTATTTTTTCCTACGCTTACACACACTTACCGAGCTGGATTCCAAATTTCATCCTTCTAGGTCATCTGGAAGAAGGTTAGAATTAGGTACTATGAGTCAGTCAGTCAATACCAAAATTCACGACTTTTTGACCTTCATCTTTATAACCGTTTGAGCTAGCTTCATGAAATTTGGGCTTCTAGGTGTCCTTATAATTTAAACATGTAGTTTTATGTGTTTATGTTAAAGATGTTTTGAGTTAGAGAAGGGTCAAAAGTGGCACCAAATGGTTCGTGTAATATTACACTCGGCGCTGGCTAGCCAGTTCCTTTGCTTGAACTTGGCTTGACACGCTACCGCGTGTCTATATGAATAGAAGACAACAAATTGCGCTACCTACGCTTTATCTCGGACCATCTTGGACCAGTGCGAACGCGAATGCCGTCTGCTTGACACGTGTATGTGAAAGCAAACATGACTTTGTAGCCTTGTAACACCCGTATTCACAAACATTACTATGAGGAGACCTTATAGTGCGCGTGGACACATAGGTTCCCGAAAACCTAGGTAGACAATACTTGAGTGGCGAAGTGACACACACGAACCAATCACAGAGCTCTATTCAACGCTGTGCGTTTGACTTCGCTGCTTTACATAAGCAAGCATCGTTTGTGAAATGTGATCACGGGTGTCTTATAACAAACAAGTAGGTATTTTTACAATTAGTAGACCGGCTAGTGGCGGCCTGCATCCAGCGCCTTCCTGCTAAAGCCTGGTCCGTGAGCACGTAGAATTTTGTCCAATGACCCCTAGCTACCCATCCTTATCGCTCGCGCGTAATTATGTCGCTGTCGCGCTGCACACTCACTGCGGGCGCCCGTCGCACAGTCGCGACAGCAATATAATTACGTTTTTTTTTTCAGATGTCATCAATGGTTGCTACTGATCCATCGAGATGATTTGAAAGACAAATCTAACTTTGCTTCCTACCGTGTTTGTGAAAAACATTTTAATGTGGAGGATATACTACAATCGTCAAACCGAAAACTTTTAAAAAAGAATGCCCTGCCTTTGTTGATGCTGCCAAGCTTAGTCAGTACTGTCCCAGAAGATTCTCTAAAAGAAGACAAAGAAACTCAAACTGCTCCGTTGGAAAGAAAGGAAAATTTTACACAGACTAAAAAGGCAACGAATAAAACTTTTGCTCAAACCTCAAAGAGTCTCTCTAGTAACACTCCAAGGATAATGAAATTGAAGGCTGAACTCCGGCAATGCAAAAAGAAAATAAAATTACTCGAAACTGAAAATAAAAAACAAAAAGCTGAAGAAAATACTTTCCATCGACTTTGCGATAAATTTTTGACCGACAAACTGGCTCTCCTGATAAAAGCACAAAGTAAACTAAAACAACATGGAAAAGGAAATCGATACGATGAGGACTACATCATTTACTGCTTAAATTTATACCACATCAGCCCACAAGCATACGAGTTTTTGCAAAGTGCGTTATGTCTTCCCTGTCCTTCGACATTGTACAATCAACAGCAACGTCACAAAATAGACTCACTGCCGATGGGGCAATAAAAACTTGGGACTGCGACAGCGCTTACGTATCTCATTCATATACAGTATACACTATACAGGTCTTATGGGGAGGCGTAGTATTGCAAGTGTATCGTTTATTTAATTGTTAATACTATAAGTAGTTAATACCTACCTACTATTATGTGTAGAAATAATGAAGTAAGTAATAAATAAATATTTAATAAATACGTCATTTTATTAATTAATTTAATAACGAATACTTATTACCTGTAATACGGGTTTCTTCGGAAACCTATCTCAGGCTCCAGTCTCTCACACACAGTGTAGCATAATTAAGGATTAATTAATTAAATATAAATATTGTGTAACATCTTAAATGTAAATATCAATCAATGTAATTGATGTTATGTGTGTGAGAGATAAATAAAAAATTTATTATTATTTATTATTACTTATTATCCTAAAATAAATACACACACCTGCACATTTAGAAGAACGCAAAACAGGAGCTATGCGGAAAACCAGCGCAATTACCCTACTAGGGCTAGCAGAAAAAAAAAGCATAAAAAATTGGGCAAAGTAAAAGTTGTCGGCTTTTGTTCCGGAGGTCCTCATATTTTTTCTTTCAGCAATCATTTCCAAGATTCCATTTCTACTTGTCCTCAGTCTTACAGACGCAATTGTTTTGCGCATAATATGCAATACTCCTTATTACCTACTATTATGGTTCAGAGCACTTTATTCCAGGGTTTTGCTTTATTCTATTTCTTTCTGTAATGTACTAAAATTTTGATGACTATGAGCGTTAGATTTTTTACGTTTCTCAATTTTTTTGCAGTTTTAAATATACCCTGTATAAGGAGCTAGGAGGGACTGAGGGAGGTACTGGGTAACTAAAATCTATGCACTCTATTCTATGTAAAAAAGAAAACCAGTTAACTTTTTGTTTCTTTATTCTCATTTGATGGGTAGAAGCTTACATTATACGATAGATCTTGTACTCGTACTTTTTTTAAATATTTCCAAAATAGGCAAGTCACTAAGATAATAACTAATAAAACACCAACGATTCCTCCGATAATGATCCAAGTTTTGGGAGATTTTGAATCACTTGTCACTTTAGGTTGATCCTTAAACCAAAACAATTTATTTATTGTATTTAGGTATTATTATAAATTACTTACATTCATTCGTTATAAGGGTATAGGTAGTGTGTCTTAAATCCTATTGGTGTTTGTCTAGGCACTATTTAATTAATTATGTCCTACTTGGTTTAGTATCAAAACAAACAAACCCTTTATAATAAAATTATTTGTATTTATTTTACTTACTTGATTGGTAGGCTGGCAATTATTTTCATTCAAATAAATAATAGCAGGTACAATGCTTTGATTGTATTTAGTGCAATGATCATCCAAATCTTTTATGACACACTTAATCAGAAGCTCATATAGCGCGCAATCTTTGTCAGTTTTCTGAAATAATAAAAATTCACCGTTTAATAATCCAAAAGTGCCTTTTTTGTAATACCAGTACAATAAAGCACCAAAATAAATTCCTACAAAAAATGGTTGAATCAGTTTTATGCGACTTGCAACTTTTACTGGAATAGGGCACTGTGCATCTAGCACGAAAAACTTTCGATTTCAAATCGCCATCAAGAGATTTAGCATGAAAACATAAACAGCGCCCTTGTGAACGTGACGTAAAGTAAACTTAGTATGAGAAATGGTAGCACAAAACTAATTTTGACAATCGAGATCGTCACATTATCGTTCAATTCGAAGTATCGAATTTTGTCGAAGACGCAAACGATTCGAAGACGAAAAATGTTCGTCCTAGACAGGGTCTCGGACTGGGCCGGAAGGGCCCGGGTGGCTGATCGCAATCCCAAGGCCCGAGACTAGATCATGGTGATGGGATACTATCGAAAAATACTGAGATACACAAATTGAGATAAACAAACTATAAAAAAAAAATTACAATACTAAAATAAAGTGACATAATAAGTAGGTAGGTACTAATAACAAATAATAATATAAATCAACATTTTTTTTAAAAGAGTAGAACTTTCAGTTAAGCAGTTAATGACTCGATCGTAAAAGCTGCTGTTTTCGTCATCCTTGATTAGATCCGATTCTGTATTTAATATAATTAACGAATCTAACAGTTCTTGCCCCAGTAGAGAACGAATAAAAAAAAACAAAACGAAATATAAAATATAGGTAGAACCAAGAGGAAGTCACTAGTCAAGAACCAAAAATAAACCAAAACGGACAATGGTAACTATTTTACCACCAACATTTAATAATTTGTAGTCATGAATGGATAATGGTAAATTATTTACCACCCAAAAAACTACCCCTTCCCCTATTTTTTTATAAATTTTGATCAAAAATATGAAATAAGTGACCCACAATTACCCAAAATCCACTTCAACTTTGTAAAAGAAATGCATACTAGCTCGCATTTGAATAAGGGTTAATGCGCTCTAATGCTGAAAATCGTCTCTCACAAGTCACTTGCGTGAATGAAATTATGAGAATTACACAATATGCAACATACAGTATGAGTCACGTTAAAGTGTACATATGAAAATGGGTGAAACTAGACCTATTTTTATCGACAAAAAAGAGGTCAAAATTTTTTTGAGTTTTTTTTTTTTGAATTTTTTAAAGATTTTTTTTCTTCCAGTTACTTATTGTAAAGAAATCGTAATAACTTTGAAACTAAGAGGTATATCCTGATAAAATAAAAACAGTAATAATGCTAAATAACAGGCGATATTAAAAAAATACATAAAATACTCAGAAAATGCCAACAAATAATAAAAAATGATACTTTTTGAAAAAAAAAACCGCTTTTAAATTCGTGTTTTTTTGGTTATTTGATAAATTTCTCCAAAAAATGCCTCTATAACCGGTGGTTTTTATTACTTTGTATTATTCTCTATCGTATTACCTTTGTAAAACCAAAAATCGCATGTCTCTATCCCTATCACAACGTTTGCAATGATCGTTTGAATTAAGCCTCTCCGGGCGCGCCATTCAACGCTTCGTTAACAACGAAACTGAAAATGGCTCTAGATTTGTAATTTTGATAAAGACAAGTTAGATTTCAAATAAAAACAAAAGATTTCGAAGTAAAATAATCATTTTATAAAATTGTCCCTACCTGTAGCGGAGAATAATGTTGTGGCAGGCCTTTGTTCAAACGATCATAGCAAATGTTGTGATAGGGATAGAGACATGCAAGTTTTGGTTTTACAAAGGTAATACGATAGAGAATAATACTAAGTAATATAGTACATTTTCAGGGTATTTTATGTATTTTTTTAGTATCGTCAGTTATTTAGCATTATTAATGTTTTTATTTTATCAAGATATACCTCTTAGTTTAAAAGTTATTACGTTTTCTTTACAATAAGTAATTGGAAGAAAAAAAATTCTATAAAAAATTTCAATAAAATCTAAAAAAAAAATTTTGACGTCTTTTTTGCCGATAAAAATAGGTCTAGTTTCACCTAATTTCATATGTACACTTTAACGTGATTCACACTGTATAAGGCGGTGTACGTGCTGATATTCATGTTATACTGTGATAAAAGTTTACATGCACATGGTATGCAACTTTGACAGACGTCCAAACCACTTCCGGAAAAACACATGGCATCCTTTGCTGCCTGGTCTAAGTCTTAAACATCTTCGTCGTTTTGTGAATATGAATCTTGCTTATGCTGCCTAGAAGAAATGTGCTTTACCCAAAATATTGCAGTTCCGAATTCATCGAGTTTTTAACCTCATCGCCCCAGAATGCTTGGTGCCGTGTTAGCTAGATCCAGAAAACCGCGTAAATTGCGAATTTTACGCGCTTTTTCCTCAACCTTACCTCAGCAGATCCGTGGTTTGCATAGTCAGATCCGTGGCGAGATAAATTAAAACAATTTTTTTCACTTCCTATTATATTAATTTATGAGGGTGCCTCATCGACAAAATGGTTTATTTTTCAGTCCTCTTTTGCCAAATAATTTTAGTTTTCTTCTGTAATTAAAAAAAATAGCCACGGATCTGACGTTAAGAACGTTTCTTCCAGGAATCAGCCGCGTATGCTTGGTGCCGTGTTAGCTAGATCCAGAAAACCGCGTAAATTGCGAATTTTACGCGGATTTTCCGCGACCTTACCTCAGCAAAAAAGTCCCAGTCCTTCGAAATCATGACAGACTCCTGTAGGGTTAGGTGTAGGTTTCTTGCTTTAGTTTATTTAATAAACAGCGGAATAAACACTATTATTATTAATAATAATATAAGCCCCGCAGGGCAGCTTTGTGGCGAGCTGTTGGTGAGTAGCGACACCACGGGGCCAGTTGTTAATCTGAGTGCTCCCGAGATAGTAGGGAATTTAGTGCAAGAACCCCTCCACTTTGGTATAGAAGGCTCATTTTTGCACCAGTTGTTCTTTGGATGCTCCTGAGTAGATTTCCGTCGGTAGACATCGGGAGCCCCCCCTGTGGTAGCAGGTGGAGGGGGCTAGAGGTACTGGACACAATGCCCTAAACCAGGGTTTCTCAAGCTTTATTTCGTCGGGGCTCCCCGAACCAAAAAAATCGCTCAAGAGGGGCTTATTTTGATAAAGGGTTAATCACAAAATTATTTTACTAACTATAGATCTTGTGCTACGCGGGTTGCTTAGGGATTTTTTGCAACTGCTCATAGCATGTTCCCCATATATATCTACACATTGACCCGTCTCGACGTCTCTGGATGCTGTAACAGATTAAATCAATCAGCTTATTAAACTTTACAAGAGAGGATTTTAGGGCTCTTACACATGAACACGATACCACACGATACCTACGTCGTCGCTTCACGCTGCGAAGTAGCATCGCGCATGCAACACTCGTATCGTGGAAATCTACGACATTGTACTTATAACTCAATGTCGTCTGTCATCCTTCAATGCGACATGACACGTACCGAAATACGCCGTCTGGGACCTCCACCCCCAAGGATCTACGTCCTTATAAAGGTATGTAAAGCCTGGTCCGTGAGCACGTAGAATTTTGTCCAATGATCCCAAGCTACCCATCCTTATCGCTCGCACGTAATTATATTGCTGTCGCGACTGTGCGACGCGCGCCCGCAGTGAGTGTGCGAGCGCGACAGCAACATAATTACGCTCGAGCGATAAGGATAAATTCTACGTGCTCACAGACCAGGCTTTAGCAGGAAGGGCGCTGGATGCAGGCCGCCACCAGCCGGTCTAAATGGAAATTATTGGGGGAGGTCTATGTTTAGCAGTGGACATCCTGTGGCTGAAATGATGATCGAAGGAGGAGTGTAAGTATTATCGTGCTTGAGTAGTGAGTTTCTTCGATATAGATGACTAGCTTTACGCCCGCGGCTTCGCCCGCGTGGAATTTTGTCTGTCACAGAAAAACTTTATCGCGCGCGTCCCTGTTTCAAAAACCTAGACAAAAACTATCCTATGTCCTTTCCCGGGACTCAAACTATCTCAATGCCAAATTTCATCAAAATCGGTTCAGTGGTTTAGGCGTGAAAGCAAGACAGACAGACAGAGTTACTTTCGCATTTATAATATCAGTTCTATACTGATATTATAAATGCGACTCTTGACAGAAGGATAATCATAAAAGGGTTCCGGTTTTTCTCTTGAGGTGCGGAACCGTACAGGAAAGTATTTTTACAATGGTCAAATTAGCAGTGTAACTGTGTCATACCCAGTTCAAATCAAAAGGTTCACTCAACATAAAATATGAACTTATCATGGCGCTTTTGATGGTGATCTCTTTCCATCAGGTGGTTTCGTTCGTTTCGGCTGAAACGAACGAAACGAAAGACTTCCACTGCTGGACAAAGGCATCCCCCAAGGATTTCCACAAAGACCGGTCCTGCGCCGCTCGCTTTACTTACACTCTATAAACCTGCGAATTTTTTCACGTTGTCGCAACAAAATGACGCTGATTGGAGTTTTTTTAGAACACGGTGATATGTTTTTTATTACTTCCTGATCAAAATACTCTTCAATAAGACGCGATTCATTACAGACCATTCCAGACCTGAAAAAAACTACATTGAATATTGAAGACTTATCTTGGCGGGAAAGATAAGTAAGGTATATAATTAATATTATGTTGTCTTGTTTCAATTTTTTCCATAGAGGATCTTTTCTGTTAATTTTCACGTCAAAATTACTATTTTAATTAAAATTAATTTTAATACGTACCCCGGAATATTGTATGGACGACGTAGAGCATAATTACTTAAGCACTTATATCTTTCGCTCTTTATCGTCTGTAAATATAGTACAATTTTATTAATGTAATGTTATGGCAATGTAATGTTTTTGGTCGCCAAAAATTTTTGGTTCTCCTAATTGTAAAATGACACAAACTTATCATTGATTCCGTAAGGCTAGGCGCAGACTACCGACTTAGTTGGCCGATAGTTGGGCACGATTTTAATTTGTATGAAGAATCGGCCGGTACCAAATCAGTGTAATGTGCGCACTCTCAGCCACTCTCATACAATATGTAAATACTGATTAACAGCCCGACTCAACTATAGGGCAAATAAAAGTCGGTAGTCTGCGCCTAGGCTAATTAATGAGGCCTAGCTAGCACAGACTCAGTTAAGACATGGTAGTTTTAAAATCATGGTTATCTTCTATCTTCTATATGTATAAATAAAAATGAATTGCTGTTCGTTAGTCTGATTAAAACTCGAGAACGGCTGGGCCGATTGAGCTGATTTTGGTTTTAAAATGTTTATCGTAGCCGTAGTCCAGGGTAGGTCTAAACGGTGAGCAAATAAGGAAAAATTGCGATGGCTTATTTATTGCCTTTAAGGCGGAACAGAGTTCGCCGGGTCAGCTAGTAAAAAAAAATAATCGGAGGTAGACTTACTTTAATGTTATCTTTGCAATTGATTCGTCTACTATTAGTTGAATTTTTTCCATTAATAGGGCTGTCTGTAATAATAAAAAAATGACTTGATTAAAAGATTTTACCCTATTGAACAGACGAAAGTACATCAATAGCTTATACAGTGGTATCTTATGCAGTCGTTGTGTTATTTAGCATAAAATACTTTTGACTGTACCTTGTAGCTGCTACCTAGCTATTACCTTTAGCTAGCTATATTTTGCGTGAAATTTTGTCTGTCACAGAAACACTTGTTTTAAAAACCGGGATACAAACTATCCTATATTCTTTCCCAGGACTCAAACTAGTTATCTCTATCAAAATCGGTTCAGTGGTTTAGACGTGAAAGCGACATAGACAAGCATTTCGCCCTAGGTTCACTATTCTATTATTACACACTCAGGCAGGACTCATGAAACGGCATTTCTTACACATGGCCCCTAGACTGTAGGTACAACAAAATACTTGCATCAAATAAAGACATTACACAACTTGTTTCGGTAACGTTTAAAAAACGTATTATAGAATGGATACGACACTTTAGAAAAGTTACTCCAGACAATTTACTAAGTAGTTTCTCTTAGCACATTTACTTATTCACTTACACACAAAATCACATTTACACTATCACACACGTACATTTTTGTTTTGTTTTTCTATTTAAAATTAAAGATAAAATTCACTCTAAACACTGATTTAGTCTACGAGTATGTTTTTGAGGAGGAGCCTGACTCTCGTTACACAGGTCAACCTTATATACGAAAGCGGCACATAGATACATTTTTGTAATTGTAAAGTGTTTATTTAATTTAATAATAGTAAAGTAAAAAAGTATTTATAATATTGTAGTAGGGATCACAGATAACTGAGGTTCACGTTTGTGAAGTTAACTTAGTTCATTATTATTAGATTTATCAGTCCACGATTGCACATAATATGTAGGATACAAACCAACACAAAATTAATATAAAAATTAGCAACACTAACCAACACACAAAGAGACTTGAATACTCATAAGTACGAGTAAAACTTCACAACGCCACATCTTAATTACCACGCTATCACACGGTATAACATTAAATGATACTATTTTCCTATTGTATAATTTATTTAGGTATTATTGAAATAAACGTCCCACCAAAAACATTTTCATGTAAAATGTTGCCAAGACGAGTCCATAAAATTAAATTATGGTTTGCATCGTGAAAAAGTTATCAGATCTCATGTAGAGCCAAGCTTCTAACTCTACTCGGCTCGACCTATCTTCACAAACTCTACACATTAGTCAAAATAATATTATGTGGCATAGACATTTTGCCATCATAACTATTGTTCATAATATACAGGGTGTCCCAAAAAGTAGTGTCAAGCCGAAGCCCAGAGGTAGAGCATCACTAGGGCTATCCGAATCCGAAATATGTTCCGCGATTTTTGATAGTTTACGAGATATGATTGTTTTACTGTGCTTAAGCACTTTTTTGTCATCAAAAAAGTGTTAAAAGTGATATCTATTCGCGCCACAGTCATCTGTGATAGGGTACATGCCTGATTTTTTATTATTATTAGATGAATACTAGGCCTAGCTGATTCAGAAGTATTTACATCCATAACACGAATGTTAACTTAAATTCTGCAAGTTGTAAAAAAAAAACTCTGAAAAGTCGCAGTGATTCTGGTAGCCCTAGTGATGCTCTACTTCTGGGCTTCAGCTTCTTCGTATCATCTTCATCTAGGCTTGTAGGTTGCTTGTCGCTTGGCTCGTCTTGGCGGGGGCCACTGCCGTGCCCCCAGATTAAGAAATAGTCAATATTATTTCCAATATTAAATAAGGATAGTACAGGCACACGAACAATAATAATTATTTTAGTGACGGACACATCAACCTAACTCATAATTTTCTGCCAAATTTTCCGCAATACATTCCTAACTTTACATACGTACGACCTACGAAAATTGAGAAATTATAACAAAAACAGCTATAACTCTTATAGTTTCGGAAAAAAGTGCCTGTGACATACGGACGGACAGACAGACAAACATACATGACGAATCTAGGGTTCCGTTTTTTGCCATTTGGTTACGGAATCTTAAAAAAACCTAGGTACTGTGTATTTAAAAAATAGTCCACGTGCCTCAACTCTTGCTGTGCTGTGCTGTGCTGTGCGACCTATACAAACTGTTGAACTGTTTGAAAATGTCAATTAATTATTATTGCATTAAATTGTGATCATATATTTTTGTGGTTTTCCTAAAGAAAAATACTATTATAATATCATCATCATTATTTTAGGCACAGAACGTTCGTCCAACACTGATGACTGAACCGTCCCAGTTACATTGTCGAGGGCGCTGTTGGGGCGCTGTTCATACGCATTTTCCATAGCCTTTTTGTCAAAACCTTTTTTTTCTTATGGCGTCTCTGGGATATTACGGACACAGGGACACAGAGTGACCTGCCCATCACGCGGATTCATAAAAACTTTCATTATTGTCTCTTATTGTCACTTGTCACTTTTCACTCTTTGTCATTCAAAATTTTAGTGATAAAAATAATTTAAATTAGTTACTTTTAAGATTTCAAAAAGATACCTTTGTATGGAAAAATGAATAAATCATACAGGGTACTACTTTTTAGGTAGTACTAGATATTACAAACAAGTAACCTAAGTCTTATTGCGATACAGATGGTGTCTTAGGTTTTCCTACATAAAAACACTACAAGGATGAGAGAGTAGTAGTCTCTAAGTCTTAAATTAATCCAGTGTACAGTAGGTATAGATGACACTGATGAAGTAACAACTGGACTACCTAGTAGATAAGGCTAAATCTATGTGGTATAAATATGAATTACTCAGAAGATACAACCCAATATTGGGAACCTCCTGCTCTTAGCAATAGAAAAGTAAGTAACAAGGGCAAATGCAGCAATAATTGGCAATTGATAAGTATCAAAAAATTATATAGACGCAAGAAAAGAAGCCGAATATCTCGTAGAGATGCTGGAGTCCAAAGTAAAAAAGAAAAAAGAATGAATGTAAAAACTAAAACTGAATGCTGCCCTAATACGATGTGTTCTAAATTAGTCAACACTAAACAGACTAAGTTTGATAAGAAGTCACTGATTAGTCTGTATCGACAAAGAAAGACTTGTAAAACTAACAAAAGGAGACTGTGTAAATGTCGATTTGAAGACAATCCTCATATTAATGAAAACAATAGTGCAGATAAAAATAAGCAATTTGAAATGATACCCAAAAATAACAATACTTGTGAGAAGGGCCTGTGCCCAAAGGGAATAAAACTCAAAGACAAAAATTTTGCTTGCTCTTGCGAGATGAAAACGAAAACAGCGCCTCCTGTAAAATGTACAAATAAAAGTGGCCATAAAGATAATAAATTAGTTAGGAAAAACTCAGTAGTAAAAATAAAAGAAAAAGTTTCTGACATACTTCGAAAATGTTCTAAAAGGATCAAAATAAGATATGGTCGGAATGAAGCAGGTAACTTTAACAAAACCGATGAACAAAGCGTCTGTAAAAACCAAAACAAACATGATATTTGTAATGAATGTAAGCATAAAGATAATACATATTCTAGTAAAAACAAGTCGTCAGGATCACTAACACTTAGTCAAAAGCTCCGCAATAAATTGAAAGCTATACATAAACAATCAACAAAACATCACATTCAAAAATGTGTCGTAGTACAAAACGAAGTAGAACAAACTGGTGATCCATTGTTTGAAATAAAAGTTAACCCAATGGATATGTGTGTATTGAATTCATCAGAGATCAAAGACAAAGTTATATCTCTGGGCCATGAGAAGAAAAGAGAAAAATGCGTTTGCCCCTCACACGCAGTCAAAAGGCAGTACATCCTCGAAAGAGAAGCATGTTTAAGCGGAGCATGCCAAAAAGCGTTAAAACATAAACAGACAAACTTTACTTGCAAGTGTTTGAAAAATAAAGTTTGGACTTGTACAGATTCCACATGTGATAAAGCTGAGCCTTTAAAAAAACATGATAACTGCCTTTGTGTAGATGATTCTTCTAAAGAACATGATAAGCCATTATTTGAAATGCAATTTGATTCCAATAATATGTGTATTATTAATACGAATGAAATGCGTCTTAAAATGGAAGATATCAAAAGGCGGAATAATAAATTGTGTCGTTCAGGTATTTGCAAGGACAAATCTGAAGAACCTAGTACGCGCGTTGTATGTAATTGTAAAAAATCTATGAAATATGATGAATGCGCTGAAGATACGTGCAGGCTCCCACAAAAATGTTGTAAATGTGGGAAACATCGCAATAAAAAAACGATGAGAAATAATTTAGATACGGCTTCTTTAAGAAATATAACATCGAAAGTTTCAGGTTTCTGTGCCCGAATGCTCAAATCAGATAATTGGATCAATCGCCAAAAAAAGAGACGCAAACGACATTGCAGGAGATGTAATAATAGCATAGCTCGAACCCAATCCGAAAATGTACATAAGCGTGATGGTCTTAAAATTATGATAAAAAAGCAAAATAATGAATGTTATGACAACTGTTGTCCGTGTGATAATGGCATGAGAGCTGAAAAACCTAAAAGAAATATGGGTGATATGACTAAATCACCACAAATTACACCTACTAAACCTGCTGCAAAGAAGAAAGTTCGTCAAAGAAATAGAATAATAGTACCCGTCTCCCCTTCAAAATTAAATAAAATACAAGCAATATGTCAGTGTCATCACATTTGTGAATGTGCTTTAGAAGAACATAAGAGAAAAATGAAAGAGAAACAGAAATCGAAAGGCTATAATCGAGGAAGAAGCAAACGAAAGAAAAAAGCTTCTGCCTCTTCAGACAAAAAATGGACGAAGGAAATAGAGAAACGAAAACAATTTGCAAAAGACCGAAACAAAGCTATGAAAGAAGAAAATAAGAGGCGGAAGAATCGAATGAAAGAAGAGATGGAAGTATTGAAATTATTAGAAAGTAAAGACGGAGCTAGAGATACTAATTGTTGTGTAGAAATTTTTGGAACTATATTTTCAATTGGTTTCCATACCATCAAGATTTTCTTTGGTGGATTGTTTAAAATTATTACTGATCCGAAAGGAAGCTACTGGTACACAAGGGAAAGGATGCAAGACCCTCAAGGCACATTAATTTCAATAAAACGATACGTGAGACGCGGTTGGCGAATCCGAAAGTTGAAAATTACGAAATGTATGAACAATTCGGAGACAGTTAGCATTCTCTCTGATACATTTAAGGAGAGTCCCGTGTACCAAGCGTTTGCTGACAGGGGAAAAACTAAAAAAGAGCAAGATACCTTTGCGATGGAAAGTAAAAAAAGGAAAAAAAGGGTCCGGCACAGACAAGATGCAGCAATTTACGGTTGTCGTCATGCGCTACTGACAACGTTACGGAAAACGCCTTGTTTGTGGGTTTACCACGTTTGCCCGGAATTTTACCCGCAATGCTTAAGTTGCTTGGCGTTCACGAGGAATTTCTGGCATCTGTGCCTCTTTGTGCTAGCGTTTGCGTGCTGGACACCGTGTATCGTGTTTTGTGAAGCTATGAGGGGTCTGTGCTGCTGCTTATTGTGTACTGGTTAGTGCGTTGTACAAGTGACTTGTCTGGTGAAATAAGTGAGCATTCTGTATTTTGTTTTAAGTAACTTGAAAAATATATTATTTATCAATGACAATGTACGTCTTTTTTATTTTTAACAACTAGGTATGTATGATAATTTCATCACTTTACAGGATTTTAAATTACGAGTAGTTTAGGGACGAATGATTATGGGACATGAATTCATATTACGATACAATTTTACAGCTAAAATATTTTCTTTATAGAACCTAAAACCATTGGAACTCCGAAAAAATATTGTAGGAGATGAATGACGAAAGGTATGGATGGAATGAATAGTAATACTTAGTCAATTTATTTATTTATTTATTTTAGGAATTACAAACAAATGTGTTACAAAAATTAACTTATCTACTAGACTTATGTATTATTTATGTGGTAACACATCCCACTACGTAATCCACATATTGATAATGAAACCATGTAATATAGAGCGAGGCAATTACAATTAAGGTACACCTTATAAACGCGGTGTAGCTCAACACCAAGAAGTAATTAATATTATGTTCAGACTTTTAATTATTAATTTTGTTCTGTTTTTTTTTTCATTTAATTTATCTTAATTTTAATTTGGTCACTTTGCAGAGTGTCTAAAATATGCTTTTTAAATCTTGAGGAACTCTGGGAAAAATCGATGCTATTAAAGTTCTGGTTGTAAATGGACAACAGTCTATTGAGTGGGGCTCGTAAACCCGCATTGGTTTTACACAAAGGTGTGAAGGTGTTAGTCAAGGTTGTGAAGCGATGTTATCCGAACGATGGAGGTGTCGGACTGGCCGACTCGTGATTCGAGGAACGCGGCTTCAATCCGCGCCGCACTATTGTGGTGAACTCACTACTAGCATACTTACCACGAGAAGCTCTTTAAAAAAAAGGTTATCCTTATCACTGCTCCCAGCCACAATCCCAGCTCAATAAACCGATGCAAGGTTGGTACGCTGTTTCCTAAAAACTGATGATCCCAAAATGATCTGGCAGTATCAAAATATCAGGATTTTTAATTCTTTGGTGCAGCGTCGCCTATCCGTAGCCGAGGTGACCAAATCCCTTTACGTGCTTACGTTAGGTTGACACGCTGCCTAGCACCTAGTTAATGGCGAGGAGAAAGGCGATACGGTTACGATCCCTTTCTGAATTGATAAGACGTGTGTAATTTTGACCTTAATCCGCCTCCTTGTGAAACTGTTTACTCGAAGCCACGCAAAGGTCCTTGTAATTTGTCATTTTTGACAGTCATTACTGCCATTCAATCAAATTAAAATTCCAGTGATAAAAATATAAATTAATTAAAAATATTTGAATCATCATGTTGCTCGTTAGGGAGTGGTGACTGGTGTGAACATGATCTAGCAATGATTTATTGCAACAAAGCAACATCTGTGCTATTCCCAAAGATTGATAAAGTTATACAGGTATATACTTGTCGAATTTCCCATTTATATCCCTATTCATTCGGTGTGGGATATAAGAGCAGAAAGACTCAGAAAAATATTCAATGCAAGGATAACAGTGTAGGATCTACTCTAACTAAAGCTGAATCAGCTTGCACTGAAACTAATGAAGTCAAAACAAACGATGGCTTAAATGAATCCTGTCCTAATACCATATGCAGCGAGGATGCTACTTATAAAACTGCCACTGATACGGACAATTTCAATGAGCAAATAGAATCTACCAAAAAAATATATAGACCGAAGACAAATAACCAAACATGCTGGAGAAATACTGGAGTTCAAAGTAAAAAGGAAAAAAAGATAAGTGTTAAAACAAAAGCAGAGTGTTGTACCACAAAGATGTCCTCAAAATTAGTTAACGCAAATCAGAAAACGTTTAACAAAACGTCTCTAATTAGTTTATATCATAAAAGAAAGATTTGTAAGCCTAACAAAGACAGACCTTGCAAGTGTAATTTTTCAGAAAGTCCCAAAAAATCAGTAAATGGAAAAGATAATCCTAAAGATAAAAATGTGGTTAGAAAAAGTTCAATGATAAAAATAAAAGAAAAAGTATCTGATGTATTTCGAAAATATTCTAAAAAAATAAAATTGAGTAACGACTGGAAAGGTACAGTGAACGCTAACAAAATTAGAAAAGAAAATATTTGTATAGATGCATACAATCAAGGTGAACAAGACATTTGTTACGCATACGAACTCAAAGTTGATAAATGTACAGATAAAACATGTACTCCTTGTAAAAATCGTTCAAAAATCATGTCACCTGTATCTCAAACACTAAGTCAAAAATTACACAACCGGTTAAAATCGATAAACAAATATTCAGCAAGAGATCACATGAAAGGAAGCGTTGTTGTACAAAACGAAAAAGAGCAAACTGGTGATCCATTATTTGAAATTAAAGTTAACGACGTGGATATGTGTGTATTGAATTCATCAGAGATCAAAAATAAAGTTATGTGTCTGGGGCGTGAGAAGAAAAGAGAAAAATGCGTTTGCCCCTCACACGCAGTCAAGAGACAGTATATCCTTGAAAAAGAAGCATGTTTAAATGGAGCATGTAGAAAAGCGTTAAAACATAAACAGACAAACTTTACTTGCAAGTGTTTGAAAAACAAAGTTTGGACTTGTTCAGATTCTACGTGTGAACAAGCTGTGCCATTAAAAAATAATGTAAATTGCCTATGTGTAGATGATTCTCCAAAAAACGACAATAAGCCTTTATTTGAAGTCCATGTTGATTCTGGTAATATGTGTATTATAAATACGAATGAAATGCGAAGTAAACTGGAAGATATCAAAAGACAGAACAATAAATTGTGTCGTTCAGGTATTTGCAAGAAAAAATGTAAAGAACGTAATACGCGCGTTGTATGTACATGTAAAAAACCTATGAAATATGATGAATGTGAGGAAGATACGTGCAAGATCCCACAAAAGTGTTGTACATGTGGAAAACCACATAACAAAAAAACATTGAGAGGCAATTTGGATACAGCTTCATTAAAAAATATAACGTCAAGAGTTTCAGGTTTCTGTGCGCGAATGTTTTGTCGATCTGATAATTTGACCAATCGCCAAAAAAAGAGACGCAAACGAAAGTGTAGAAGGTGTAATAATAGCGTGCCTCGTACTCAATCAGAAAATGTACATAAGCGTAATGGTCTGAAAATTATGATAAAAGAACACAATATTCCACAAAATAACCATGAAAGTGACAATAATTGCTGTCCATGTGATAGTGGGAACGAAAAACAGGGAATTAAAGTTAAGAAAACTAAAGGATCTATGGGTGACACTATTAAACCACTAGAAGAAACTAATACAAAATCAAAAAATGCTTCATCGCCTAAGCCCAGAGTGAGAAAACCGAAACATACTGGTGAGAAAGTTCTACAGTCAGAAAAAGTTGCAAAAAGAAATGTTCACCATAGAAGCGGACTAGTAGTGCCTGTACCTAGTTCAAAGTTAGCAAAAAAATCAAGCAAAATAGTTAAGAAGAAAATACAGGCAATATGTCAATGTCACCATATTTGTGAATGTGATTTAGTGCAACAAAAAAGAAAAATGAAAGAGAGAGAGAAAAAAAAGCGGGGAAACTATAATCAAAGAAGGGCAGAAATAGAAAAGAAGAAAAGGCAAAAGAAAAGTAAATCTGCTTCAGAAGATAGACAGTGGCAGAAGAAATCTTTAGAGAAACGAAAAGAATTTGCAAAAGCGCGAAACAAGGCAATGAAAGAGGAACAAAAGAGGCGGAAGAAACGGCTTAAAGAAGAAATGGAAGTTATGAAATTATTAGAAAGTAAAGATGGAGCAAGACGTACTAATTGTTGTGTAGAGATTTTTGGAGCAATATTATCAGCTGGCTTTCACGCAGTTAAACTTATATTTTATGCCCTTTATAAAGTTATATCAGATCCTAAGGGAAGCTACTGGTATACAAGAGAAAGGATGCAAGATCCTGAAGGCACATACGCTTCAATAAAACGAGTTATGGGTGACGGTTTGCGAATTAGAAAGTTGAAAATTACGAAATGTTTGAACAATTCGGAAACAGTTGGCATTCTCTCTGATACATTTAAGGAGAGTCCCGTTTACCAGTTGTTTGCTGATAAGGGAAAAACTAAAAAAGAGCAAGAGGCCTTTGAGGTTGAGAGTAAAAAGAGAAAAAGAAGAGTCCGGAAAAGACAAGACGCAGCGATTTACGGTTGTCGTCATGTGCTACTGACTACTTTACGGAAAACGCCTTGTTTGTGGGTTTACCACGTTTGTCCAGAATTTTACCCGCAATGTTTAAGTTGCTTGGCGTTCATGAGGAATTTCTGGCATATGTGCCTCTTTGTGCTAGCGTTTGCGTGCTGGACACCGTGTATCGTGTTTTGTGAAGCTTTGAGGGGTCTGTGCTGCTGCTTATTGTGTACTGGTTAGCGTATTTATTATAGGTGTAACGTTTTGGTAAAATAAAAACTGATCTTATAATAAGTCTTTCAATCAACATTGTTCAAATTAATCTACATAATAATAATTATTTACAGTATTTCTTAGGTTATAAGGTAATAACTTTGGTAATAACATACATACCCCTATCTAAGGTAGCAACCCTGGTTAAAGGTTGAAGAACTAACTAACCACAAACATTGGGGTTTGTGTGGCCTGACGTCATTCCTATGAAATTCAAATCAAGGTACAACGCGACGGGCACGAGCGAGCAACGAATTTTATGAAAAGGAGTTCGAAGTTTACGTTCGTAAAAAAACGAGGTTTGAGATAAAATAATATTTATTCAAAACAGAATAAACAGCATATAAAAAGCCTACAAAGTTCAAGAGCGCACAGGCATGGGCACCACACAGCAAGAGCTAGCATAAATAAGAATACGCGCGTCGTCTGCCTCATCAGCCCCACCAGGCTAATGCAATGGGGATAAAACCATGGACACACGTAGTGGACGCATATGTACGGCCTCCTTCTAAGCGTATTCATGTATATCTTATCGCATTCGTACACCTTATAATGTCCAAAAACATGACTGGATTTTTTGGCTTTCTTTTTCTTCTTTTTCTTCTTCCTTTTCAATTTTCCGAAACGTGTATTAATATGGGTGTAATTTGAAAAATTTTTCATCCCTTTAATTTTTAATTTAAACCTTCCCACGTTTACTTCGTTTGTTTTCCCCTTCTTTTTATTTGCCGGTATTGATTTCTGATTTTTTTCTTTTGGTTTGCTGCATGGACTTTTAGATTTTGCATTACAGCGAGTTACTTTTCTTTTACTTGAACATGGTGGTAAGGACGAATGCGAGCTACGCTTTCGTCTGAATGGATATTTACGTTTGTGTTTTCTTTTGCGTTTCTTTCCTTCCTCTGAGTTGGATTTTTCACAGTAAAATTTATCTATATCGCTATCCATTGGAATGTGTGGCAAGGACGGCGACCTATGCCTTCCTTTAAGTGCTTCTTTATTTTTGAATATCTTTCTTTTATGTAAAAAATCGTCTCGATCTGATTTGCCACCATGTACTTTGTCGGCATGATAATGTGCATTGCTTGGGGTCTCCCTTAAATTTTCGTTGTATCTATGACTGTGTCTCTGTTGTATGTGTGTTGCCTCTCTCTTTTCGACATCTTTTTTATGTTTAATTTTAGATTTATGTTGGATAGTTCTTAGAGCATCACCACTCAATTCACTCAATTGGGTCTCGTGCTCCTTCATCGAGCCATTAGTACACTTACACACACGTATTTCGTGTGTTTGAGAAGCGTTTGCGTCATATTTACAAGGGTATGTGTTGTGTGGACGATATTTGGAATACTGTTTATGCTTTGGGTCCCTTTTTACAGTAACTTGCGTTTTGATTGATCTTTTGTAGCGTTTCTTATCTTTAGTTTGATCCCGAGGGTATACTTTAAAGGCTATCTGTTTCCCTTGTTTAATTAAAACATCTCGAGCAAAACAAAAACTGTCACTGATTTTCTTTAGTGTGCCTTCTTCTTCACCACAAACACAAAGTTCTCCTTTTACGTGACCTGGACAGTCCGTCTTGTTACACCCTGATTCCGGTCTAGCAACATAGGGTTTTCTAATACTTTGATCCATTGCTGCTTTTTCATCGTAGTTACTAGTAATATGCTTATTCTCATTTTTGCATGCATTTAACTCTACTGACTGATTATTCTCTGTTTGGACCGTACAATCGCATAAATTCTTATAATTATTCTGTAAATTGACATGGCGACATGGTTTTGTAATATTTTCATTATTAATAGCATCTTTAGAGCACGCACAATCTGGATCAGTGTTTTTTTTATTTTGCACCTTAGTGATATTCCATTTGCAATCGGGCGGATTGCAAGCTAATGGATAGCAAAAGTACGAATGGCTATATGACTTTAAAGCTTTTGTGTCAGTTTTAGGCCTTGGATTTAGTTCGTGTTCATGTTTCTTATCGATTACAGTGGATATAGTATCATTCGATCTATCTTTAGCTTCTGTAGTCGTCGATGAACCGAAATGACGTTTTATTTTCTTCCATAGTGTTAATTTTTTACCCATTACACAAATATTGTTTAGAATGACCGCATCATATTTACTTTCAGTGGTTTTCAGAGAATGTTTTTCATGTTTATTCGTCCTATTTTTAACTGTTTCATTTTTGTGTTGACTAACATTATTGTTGCATTTGGAATGCAATTTTGGTATAGGAGCACTAAGCGATGGTTTAGGGAAATTCTTTTGGTATGAATCTTTTAAATTACGATGCATGGCATGAATTAAAGCTACTGCTTCTTTACTGATCGTATCTTTCTTTAGTTCCCCTTCAGTGTACAATTTATGCATTTTTTTAAATTGGTCTATTTTTTCAAAGTTCGTTAGACTTGATGTTTTTTTAGATTGCACATTCGAGACTTTCTTTGGAGTTTTCTTTTTTCCATTAATTTTTTTTATCCGCTCATGGGATTCATCAGGTCTAATGTTTGATTGTGATTTTGTTAATCTTTCTACTTTAGCGCTGACTTTCCGGTTACAATCATATTTTCTTCTATCATTGTCAGTGTTAAATGTAACCCTCATTTTTGATCTTACCAGCTTTTGGTGTGAAGAGGATATACAAGTTTTCATGGCCTTATTATCTGCAAATGTAATATGTCCGTGATCAAGCATTTGCAAAGTCCTTCTTCCTTGTAATAAAGCATTTTGAATAGTTTTCCCTTTGATACAATGTTTAGCATCATTATGCACATTATAGATTTCGTTTCTAAACGAATTGTTATTTTTAAAGTTCAAAGACATTTTATATGCCTAGAAACTAGATACATTTGCGTAACAAAAAATGAAGATGAATACTGTTTCTTCGTACGTAAGTTTGCAATAAAGAGGCATAACTGACTCAATATCCGTTCATTATATTTCTATTTCCTTTTACCTCCAATTTAACCTGAAAAAGAAGAGTTTATTGAAGTTTTTTATAACACACAAAGGGTCGTGCGTGAGCGAGTGTATAGCTGTATCAATTCTCACATTTATGTAAATTAACTATAAGACCGCATGCAGCATGAGCAAGAGTAGGTACATCTACTACAGATACTTTAGATTATATACAAAATGCGTGCCGGACCGGACGACGTAGTGTGGGCAGGCTCCCCTGACTGGGTGGACCGACGATCTGGTGAAAGTCGCAGGAGGTGCCTGGATTCGGGCGGCCGCGACGCATGACCAGTCGTTAAGGAAATCATTTGGCTGAAACGAACGAAAGAACAAAATGCGTAGATAACATTGACGTGGAAGCAACGTCTTTAGACGCGCAAAATCCGCCATACAATCCCGGATTCTTAAAATATTATTACCTTCCGTCTTCTCCTGCTTTCCCTTATGATTAGGGATTGAATTTGTTCCTGCTACATCAAGAATTTTCCAAAAATGATTCTTATATTAATTAAAATGCTATAACTACTAATCTAAATCCTCCTTTTCTTCATAAAATCATTAATTCATGGTTCCATTACAATTTGTATCTTTAGCTTTGTGATTACCTACGTTATATGTGACGTTTGGCTAACAACAAGTCAAGGATGACATGACAAGACGTTTATAGATGACCCACGCTGAACTGTCCCACCAAACTCAATGACAGGGGGGCGCTACCATCGTTCAACTATATGGTTTCCAACATGGCAAAAATCTGAACCAGCGATCCGGTATTGACGGTGGCGCCCCACTGTCAATGTCATCGACAGGACAGTCCAGTATTTTGGAACAATATTATTTTTAACTTCGAAAAGTTTTCATTAATCAAAGTTTTGAGGTTTGTTTCTATTCGTCAAAAAAAAAATCATTAAGCAGTAAAACGTTGGTAAAGTGGGATCATCTTTCGCAAAGGAAATATTTACTCTGATCTTTCGTCCAAGGGGATCATCAATCAACGACATGAAGCCGGAACAATTCGGAAAATAAAAACTCAACGGAGCGCTATTAGTTAGAATATTCAGCTTTCGAACATACAAGTTGTTCGAAAGAGGGTTAGCTAAACACGTCGGTAAAGGTAGAGCTATTTTGAGAATACAAGGCCATTAGAATTTTTTTGCTAATAAATTAAATCCTACTTACTATTATAACAAGGAAGGATAGACGAAGCAGGCAGGGTAGAGTAGGTAGAGGCACAGAATAATAATAAGTAACAAATGTAACATACAAGTATCTACATATGCAAACGTAAATTAATTAGGTAGGTATATAATTATATAATTAATTTTATTATCCTCATCAAGTCATCAATTGATAAACAATGGAATTCATGAAATAATTTGGCATGAAGCATTAATTCAATTTACTTTCAAATACAGTCGCATTATACTTAGAAAAGAAGATCCGAATCAGAAGTGATCTGCACCCATTTGTTTATTAAGGNACTACAGTATTATTGTTTAAAACCCAGATTAACATATTATAGACTATAATTTTTGTTGTTATTTGTTCGATCTGTGACAAACTAAATTTCACGCGGGTGAAGCCGCGGGCAAAAGCTAGTACAAAATAAATATAGCATACTCGTTGGTGAACATTATTACATACTTAGTTTCGATTGAGATCATTAATTGCAAATCAAATCAGTTAAAAAAGGAAAGACTAGGCCAGTCTAAAAGCAACGTTAACCTATTTAAATAATTAAAACTAACTTTTGTCTAAGAAAATAGGCTTTCAAAAATATTAAAGCTTCAAAATCGAAACTCGAGAATTCTCGAGCTCCGGTAATATTTTTCTCGTCTCGAATGAAGCCAAATTTCTCGAGTTTTCTCGAGTTCGAGAAAGCTCGAGCAGAAACCCTAATTACGAGGCTACGAGCCGCCAAAGCTTAACAAAAGTACAAAACACGATAAAACACTTAAGAAATTGATTAAAAAAATGTGTTAATGGATTGTTTTGAAGATCATTTAAAAACATCTTTAGCTTCTCTTCTTTCCAATAATAATAACTATATCACTTGTAGTAAATTAGATATTGGATTTCGCCAAAACTTTAAAGTTTAGTGAAGAAAATGGAAAGCGTGCGATGTGGAAAGCATTGGGGGAGGCCTATATTCAGCAGTGGACGTCCTGTGGCTGAAATGATGATGATGATGATGAATAGAATTATCCATAGAAAGTTTCTTTAAACATCGCCATCTTTTCTGATATTACTGCTTTTCATAGCTTTCAAAATTCAAATCAAAAATAATAACTGCATAGAAAAAAAGGAGTTTTCATTCCGTGATCACAAGCAGACGTCTGGCAGCTGGCGGAATCATTTAAATATTTTAAACTACCCTTATATTTTCGGTGCAGTCCTGTTGTCCCCCCTGCTTGGCCCCTGGTATTCAATATTATCAATAATATGTTCAATATTGACCAATATTTTGAATACTTGCACAGACAGACATTTACATTTAGGTAGGTACTCGTACACATACATAAAAAACTGTTTAGAAGCTCACTTAACACACGAATATCGTCAGCCTAATTTATAAAACTGCTTAAATGTCCTTTTGTGCAATCTTTACAGGAGGAAATAATTGTTTATTTTTCATAGTTATGGTACTAATTGAAGTATAATGATGTACTAATTGAAATTTAATCATTATATGTCAATTTTATTTCAATTTGAAAATATGTTGACGATAATTAGGTAATTATTATTATTCTGTATAAGATTTATTTTCTTTTTTTTTAATTCTTTTTTGAAACATAAAATAAGCTTCGCAAATTTTTTTGATCTGCGTAAATTAAAATCGAGTCAACATTCCGGTAGGCAGTTAAATTAGAATTCGCAGCGCGTCGCAACTGTATTCTGAGCGCTCTTTGATATCGGGCAGAAGCGCGGGCGCGCGGTGAGAGGCACGTTGTCTCGCTCTAATGCTCAAGGTCGTTTGGCCAAGTAATCGCCTTAAATGAAAAGTATTTCAAATCAATTTTAATGTGTTAAAAATCCAGCTTTATTCTGCTTGCAATCAATAATTATTATGCAGTTAGTTATTAGAATTTTTATTCTGTTTGCAATTATTGTTCTGCACACAAGTGCTGCTTTAATTAGAAAGAGCGGTCTGATCCTAACACAAATTAATAAAACTTAAAAATATGAGTCCAAAACATTGTAAATAATTAGTAATTTGTCTTTAAAATTGTTATTTTTATAACATTACTTTAACCTCCTGCCTCGCCTAATTCTGGTATTAAGTAAGCTACAATGAAATAAAAAATAGGTTTTTATAATATTTATTGTCAACCTGTACATAAACAGCAACACATAATAGCTCGGCACAATTCTATACCAAAGATACACGGACTCCAAACAACAATTGCTGACAAAAATAACAGCATATCAATAAACTGTCTCCATCCACTGAGCAGGCTTATGAATTGAGGGTAGAAGGAGGGACACTTGTCGTAAACCCACAAGAACGGTCTCTTTCTCAAAGACGCCATAAAGGGGCTACAACCAAAATCTTCTCGTGCGCGTTTCTTCATTTGCTTTCTGCTTTTTAATGCTCTCAATCTCTTCGTAGAATCATCATCAAATGCATGAATCAAATAATTTGTGACAGTAAAACTTTCCAACATGTCCTTAGCATTTTTGGTCATGCGCATGGCAGCAAATTTTTGTTTGATACCAATAGCTTTTGTTGTGACACCATCAGGACATTTAATATCAGTAGGGTGTCGCAATGCCATCTTAAAATTCTCAAAGCTATCTTTAGGGTTAGAAATGACCTTAAACGGCACTTTCATCAAGTTCCACATAATCTCGGCGCTCATTTTGGTTAGGTCCAAGCATGAGTCTGCAACCAGTCTGGTATCGGATGTTTCACTGTATAATTGTAATAGATCAGAGTTTACTTTGTTCTTACGATTTGACTTTTGTTTCTTACGTTGCATCTTTTGTTTTTGTTTCAACCTTTTAGTCTTTTGTTTTAGTTCCTTCGCTTTCTTACTATCCTCCATCTTTTTTAATATCGCAGGACATTGACACTCATGGTGACACAAACAAACCACATTTGACTCCTTACTAACATTGGGTGACCTTGTTTTTGACTGCTTTTTACAAATGTTACTTCCACATGAACATGATATTATAGTATTAGCAATATCTGCGTTTACCTTAGTCCGGTTGATGTTTTTCGGTTTATCCAGATTTGTTCTTTTGGGTATTTGTGTCTCGAATGTTAATTTATTAGTGTCAGAATATTGCTTAGTAGGACAAACACAGCACGGCCTTTTCATTGCTACACCATCACACTCAAGAGCACCTTCGTTCATTTCTAACGTGTCATGAATGTGTTTGACATTTTCGGTATTTCTTGGCACATATTTTTTTATAAAAGATTTTGTCAGTCGTTGACTTGGTGTACTATTTTTCAACAGATTTGTCTTAGCTTTCTTTAAGCAAACTTCGTTACAATCACTTGTTTTCCTACTCAATCTTTGGCTTAATTTACTAAACAACGGATTTTTACTACCAATCTTCGAATCTTTAGTATATTTTTTTGCTGTTGACTTAATAAGTAATTTGCATTCCTTGCTCAAACAAGTGCGGCTGCATTTTTTTACAAACTTCTTTTTGCAATATGGCATTATCGTCTCTATCATCGCTGTTTCGCATTTCTCATTGGAACATATTATTGGGTTAGGTTTCAGATTGTTAACCAAATTGATGTCTCTGGTATGGGTAGCTTGATTCCCATCGAAACGTTTCTTTTTAGATAGAAAAGAAAATCTCATAATACACCTGATGATTCTTGATCTTTTCACAGTAGCGTCATTTGCCTTGGACTTTGTGCACTGTTCGTCTAACTTTTTATCTTCTTGGTCTGTGAAAATAAATGTCCGTTTTAATTATAAATCATGTTTCACAATAACATAAGTTTAGTAATGTAATGCTTGAATTACCTTTTGACTGCGCCCTTTCCTTGCTTATTTGACTTAAGTTTTGAATGTTAACTTTTTTCATTTGAGATACTTGTTGCATTTTTTGGGGGTTTGGACCAATTTTTCTTCCTTTTTTACGTTTTCCTCGTTTGTTTTGGAGACTGCATTGTTCTTTCTTATAAGTCATATTGGTAGAACAGTGAGAAGCGTTATCGACTGAGTCTTTGGCCTTTTTTTTCAGTCTATTGATATAACATTTACATGAGGTGGATTTATTCAGGCAGTTTTCTTTAGTTTGTGTAGCTTTGAATTTGTGCTTCTTTCTGTGAGTAATAATTTTATTAATTCTGCTTGTTTTCTGCTTGGACTGCATTGGTTGCAAGTTTAAGCCTTCTTTATGCATTTTTGTAAAGCTAGAAAAGGTGTTTGATGGTAAATTCTTTTCCGGATAAAGTATTACTATAGATTTTTTCCTTGAACGCAGAAAAGGTCTTTTAGATTGTAAACATTCACATGAATCGTAAACATGAGTGTTGTATATTTCAGACATAAACTTCTTTTTTTTATTAAATAGTTTACAACTACATTTATCATTGACCTTCGTTTCAATATTACTAATTGCAAATCTAACCTGTTTTTTACGTTGTTTTGGTTTTTTCTTACCTTTGTTTCTTAGGTTAGACCTCGTATATTTTCTTCTGAATGGATTAGATTGAATAAATACAGGGTTTACCAGTTGTGCAGATTTTTTCACTATTTGATCAGAAATTCTCATGTAATAAATTTGATGTTGCTGCTGAAATGCCCTTTCTCTCACCGTGGTCACTTCCTCTTTCATATAACCAACTTGATACTCTGTATGTCTATGATAGCAAGAACCACACAGACTTTTATCGTTCAACTTCTTTGATGCTTCATCTTTTCGTCGACAGTTAAAATTTAATTCTTTCTGATCTCTGCCAATTTTTTTGTAATGAATACCTCTATCATTTTGTTCTTGATGCGCATATTTTTTGCAAAATTCAATATCAAAGTTATATGCAGAGCCCAGACGAACAGCTTTATTGGGAGAACACTTTTCTATACGGTGCTTTTGCCTTGGTTTTTCACGTTTCATCTTTTGATAACATATCTTCTTTATAGATGAATCGTTTTCTGTAAAACTTGATTGGACTTTCTTCGTCTTTAAAGATTGTCTTTTTACTTCCAAAACGGATTTCGCTCTCGGTTGTTTTCTATTTGCCATTACATATTTTTCACACGTGGGACGACATTCATACGGTTGAGGTATGTTTAATTGGGTCTCTTTTTCATAATCATTTCTGATTTTCCCAGTTTTTGCCTGTTTCTGATATTTTAGTGAACATAAGCATTGCTTTAACATTATACCCAAATTGCTTTTACGATTTTTATTGGCAAACATACTTGTCTTTTTCTTCAGAAGGTTCTTTTGTGTTTCTGATTCCTTTAAGTCCTTTAATTTCGGATTGGCTTTTTTAAGCTTCGTTTTTGTTAACAGTGGTTTGCTTTGTTGTTTATTGAACTCAATATTAAAGCTAAAGTTAGAATTTATCCTCACCAACTGTCTTGTTGGAGCTTTCATTGCAGATTTTGGTTGCTTTTTATGTTTAGTTTTTATCGAAGGCTCATAAAAGTTGGACTGAGTCTTTTGAGTTTTGCATTTAACAGGTTGAATATCAGTGCCGATGATTTCAGATACCATTTTTTCTGGTCCGCAAGCAACACATGACGTTTTACGAGCAACCGGACGATAAGATTTTCGTCTAGTTGCTGTTCCTTTTTCACATTTACATGTTACCATTATACGTTTAAGGTGTGATTTTCTGGATTCCTTTACACTTATAGATTTGTTTTTTGTTCTAGGTGTACATGGTTTATGCTGAGTTATTTTATTTCGTTTTAATTTACAGGTTTTTATGTCAGAGCAAGGTAACATATCACCAGTTGTGTTTTCATTGTTCATAATATTTCTTTTTTTACAAATCTTATGATTCTGTGATGTTTTTCTAAATTCGCATATTTTGTTTTCTATTCTGTTGATTTTTCTTTGTTGATTCTTAGGCATCGGATTTATCAAATTACAGTCTGGTGCATCTCCTTTCTCCTTATAAAATTCAATATTAAAACTGAAACTAGAGCCCAAGCGTACTACTTGTTTATTAGATACGGGCTTGGGGTCTCCATACAAGTTTTTAGATAAATTTGTAGTAACTGAACTTCTCTTGTCACCTACAGATTCCGGCCTGAGTATCATTTTTGCTTGGAGCTTTTGATTTTTAATGTAGGATTTAGATGTACCACTGGATGTAGATTTATAAGCTCTAGTATTGGTACATGAGTAAGAGCACGTTTGTTTTGTCTTTTGTAGTGACTGATAAAAACATTTTTTCATTTTACATTGGCAAGTCCGTGATTTCATGTCCTTAGTATTGATGTTTGATTGAGTTTTAGGACTAGAAACTCTTATGGTATCCTTTCTTGCTTTGAGTTGTTTAAGAGTACAGAAGCATTTATCGAAAAATGGTTTGATACCATATTCTTTTCTTTCATTATTTTTACAAATTTGTGGCTGACGTAGTGATGGTGCATCAATCGCTTTGCAAACACACTCTTTGCATTTTTGTTTAATGTGATTGTTTGTTACTTTATTAGCCACAATATTGTGCTGCTTGGTAGAACTAGTGTCTTTACTAAATTCAATGTTAAAGCTAAAACTTGATCCAATGTTCACAGATTGTCGATGATGAGACGTATCTTGTCCTGTAGCAAAATCTTTTGAAGATAATGACTTCAGCATCTTTGTTTCACGGCTCATTTGCCTTTTACTAGATCCAGTATCAGTCAAAGTTTTTATTGATCTAGATCGTGATTTTGAGCAACATACAGTATTATTTTTTCTATGTCTACATTCGTTTGTGGTATGACTCTGAGTATCGATTTTCTTCACACACGTTAAGTCGTTGCATTGACCACCAGTGTAATATTGAGGCAATACAGGAGGTCGTACATAAGCACCTGACGCTGAAGTTTGAGTAGTAATATCACATTCACAGACGGTTTTTGATACTTTCTTCACAGGCTTTTTCTTAACAGCTTTGTTGGAGTTAATCTCTTGATCCTTCTGTGTAAAAGAACTTTGACTAGCCATTGAACAAAATCCATCACTCAAATTTAATTTCGACTGTGTAGTATTGTGCCTGCATTTCGCTGTTCTTAGACATTTTTGCCTCATCTGATGCTTACTTGTATAATCAGAATGTTCGAAATTTTCATCATTTTTTAAAGGAGTGGCGTCAAACGAAGGTTCTGTTTCTTTATAAAATTCAATATTAAATCTAAAACTTGAGCCGATCCTTACAACACTTCTATTTGTAGTGTCATCTATACCATTATGATATTCTGTACGCTTCGGTAATTCATTCTGAGAAAATTTCATTTTTTTACTCCGTGGATCTGAAGATTTCGAACTTAATTTAGAGAAAATATTGCATTGACTAGCACAGGTCTTAGTAGTCAGTTGTGGGGTTGTCCCTATACAATGTTTGCGTTTTCTTTCTTTCAGTCCTGAATGCTTATTTTTAGTTTGTTCTTGTTTGTCTCTGACTCTTTTTTCACAAATTGCGGAGTCACAGTTTTCTCCGCGATCAAAGTACGGATCGCATGGAAATGGCTTTTTTTTCGTTTGTGTCGATTTTTTAGGTTTCGGTTCACAGGCACAATCGCTAATCGTTGTTGTTTTTTCGATTTGGTCACCGACAGTAGACTTTTCTAATGTTGCCGCATCTTTGAGCTGTAGAGTACAAAAACAACGCCGTAGAGCATGAAACGTTGGTATACAACATAATCGTTTCAGATTTGATTGAATAGATTTATTTCGGCTACGAATTTTCCTGGGATAGGTAAATTTAGTCTTCCTCGAACCTGTTTTTTTATTTCTTGACCTAAATTTTCTGATTGTCTCTTGTTGCGGCTTATCTAGCTCAGTAATTTCGTTTTTCTGGTCTTTGTAAAATTCGATACTAAAACTAAAATTAGAGGCTATGCGTACTACTTGTCTTTTAGGTTCAATATTTTCACTTTTGGTATGTTGTTCATTCACATCTATTGATTGACTTTGTTGTTTATGTTTCATTGTACCAGAACCCACAGACTTTTGAGAAATATGTGTGCTTGAGGTTTGTGACTGTGCCTTTAATATTTCCGCACATTTTCTATAATCACATTCACCCGGTATACACATTGAGGCTTCGCATTCTCTTGGGAATTTCCTATCTGTAGAAGGGAATGTATATCGCCCCAATTCGTAAGTAGGTGAAACTGGTGTTTTGCTTTGTTCTTCTTTGTCACATTCACAAACATTACGTGGAGATTTAGGCTTAGTTGTTTTTTTCTTAGATAAAACTGATGGTTCTATATTGATAACCAGTCCGTTTCGTTTTACACTTGGACTAGTTTTCCTTTTCCGAGACCAAATTGACTTCTCGTGTTCGTAATTCTCCGTGGGTACAGCAGGCTCTGCTTCAGCTTCGCATGTACAAATTACAGGTTTAGATTTTCGTTTGCTAGCTGCTTTTTCCTTCTTCGGAGTCCTCTTGAAAGAAATCCCGGAACCTATTACTCTTAAATCATGATACGACTTTTTAATATCACTTTTGATATCATTTAGCCGCATTTTAATTTTTTCATAGCATTTTGGAGGGTCGCAGTCTTCCGGAAGGCAATAATACGGTTCTAATTCCTCCTTCTTAGATCTTTTAAAAGATATACCAGAACCGATCGCTCGTAAATCATGAAATGACCTTTTAATGTTACTTTTCATATCATTTAGTTGTGTCTTAAATTTTTCATAGCACTTAGGAGGTTCACATGCCTCTGGATCACAAAATGGTTCTATTTCATACTTGGGAGCTTTCCTAAAAGATATTCCGGAACCTATTGCTCGTAAATCGTGATATGATCTTTTGATGTCACTTTTGATATCATTAAGTCGTGTTTTAATTTTTTCATAACATTTTGGAGGAGCACATTCTTCAGGGATGCAATAACTTGGTTCACATTCGTATTTTTTCAATGCTCGTTTCCTTCTTAACTTATTTCGAAACATAATTATTGAATCTCTCTTTACCCTGATTGTGTTTTCAATTTTGGAGATACTACCTTTGATACTCCTTGTAACTTTCTCTTTAGCATTTTTTAATCGCTGAAGAGATTTGTTTGGTTTTCTTACAATGTTGCACTCGCAAACACATCGTTTAGCTTTAATTGCTTTCGATTCTATTGTAGTAGGTATAGAATCAATTTCTTTATTGAATTTCTTGCTGTGTAGACGCGAATGTTTTTTGTTGACAGCTTCACTATAAACACTTGTACAAGTGCAGGGATCAGAGCGGATATATTTGGTCTTAAAATGCACAGCTCTCATTTTTTTGCTTCTGTCGCCTTGTTTGCGTTTAGCATAAAGGCGACTGCTGCTAGAAGTTTGGATCTTATTCACGGGCTTAGTTTGGGGGTAATTAATGAAATCTGCGTTTTTGTGAGGCCCCACTTGGGTACTACAAGAACAACAATTTTGGCAGTCGGTTAATTGGTCTTTAGGTATAAGATAGGGTTTGTTGGAATTTCTTGGATCTGGCTCCATTTCTCCGCGATCTACCAAGTCCACTATAGTACGGATCCCACTATGTTTATGTCTTTTATCGCCATCGTCCATTTCTCTGTGTTTCCCATGGCGTATTTCATTGATAACATTAGTTTCATTGCCAGACAAAATTTCATTTCTGACACCATCATAAACTGCCCTGGTTTTGATCAGCTTATCTATTAATTTCCTCTCTCGCATTGGGAGATATTTTCCATAGTATAACTTATCGATTCGTGAACCTTTCGCTTCTAAATGTTGTGTGGACATTTGATCAAGTCCAATGCTTTGTAGGCAGTCAGGGCATGAGCAATTTCGGTGGTGTTCACCTGTCATTTTGTTTTTTAAAGAAAGAAAGTTTTTTACTTTATAGAACTTTCAAAATTCAATTACAATCACTGAGCTAATGATACATGCAATCCACAAGGTCAAACACAGTTCACCGGGAAATTATTATTCTGAAATAAATAGTAGGTAAGAGATAAGAATGATAATAAATAAATATTTATAAGCTGAATATTAGGATATTATGTATTGTTTTACTTACATAGCATTTAAAACTTATCTAAGTACCACAATAACAGTACCAGCTACATTTGCATGTAGGCATCTACATAATTAACACTACATTCTACATAGAATGAGAGCTGTTACGCCAATATTTTATTAAATTGTGGCATTTTTAAATGCAGATTAGATTTCATAAATATTTAGAAACTCCTAACAAAAATTTTGTTTACTTTGCCGAAAGTAAAATACATGTCAGTCACTTTGATTTTATTCTTTAAATTTATGGCCACCTTGAAAATGTAGACAAGGAGGTAAATAGACCAAGGAGGATATATTTTTCGTGCATTGCCCGTGGTCCTACTGCTCAGTCCCTACCTGAAAGACTGAAAAGAACTACGAAAAAAATATTTGCAGTGGTGCTACCGAAACCAGTAGAACCACGGGCGTCATAAAAAGATATTTAAAAAAAATATATTATTCTGTCCACCAGAAGCAGAGGTAGGTTGTGTTCCTCATTAATCAAGGAGGCTATCTCTATTATACAAACCGTCTGCTAACTAATAGTCCCGAGTATTTACTCAAACTAAAACAAATAGAAATCCTGTTTAACATTTCTTTTATTAACTTTATATTTTATCGTACAACATGAATGGATGTTTCACTATCTTCTTCGGGATACAATGTCGCATTTATAGTTTCTGTGTATCCCACTGTGTAATCTGTTGATTCTTCTAAAACCGATTCAGTTACTAAAATAGTGCTATGTATATTTTCCTCGACTTTTGTGGTTTCCACGTCTTCTGATCTGTCTGTTGTATTTTGAATGTACTCAGTAGCATCTGTAACTAAATCAGTTGATACTTCATAGTTTTCAGTGAAGTGACCAGTTTCTTCTGTTTTTAACAAACTAATCTTATAATTATTTCGGTTACTATCCCGTAGAAGTATCTTGACAATTTTCAAGGAATCAAGTTCACTTGGGAGAACTTTCTTGTAAATTTTGTTCTCGGGTTTCTTGAGCATTGCAATTTTAGCTTTAAGCATCATTGAGTCATGTTTAATTCTATCGCATTTCGCAAAAATATGACAAGGAATTATAGTATTATCAATTCCGAATCTCTTAAGCATATCTTCAATCCAGAACGTGTAAAAGAGAATCAGAACAACAGCCACTATAAATATAATCAACAACAAGTAGCCACAACTAGCTGAGTCGTTGTAATGGTAACATGGTCCTGTATTGCACATATTTGCGCAAAAGCATCTCTTTGAGCATAAAAACACAAGATAGACAGGTATTATGGAGAGCACGTGGCAGCATGTGGAAACATAGCTGTGAACAGTGTGAATTATCATCCTGGCGATGTCTTCTAAGGCTAATAATACAGTCATAAGTATTCGCGTCACCATTTGGAAGATACATATCACAGGCATCAAAAGTGCGATACACATGGTTAGAGGTACAGTGTAGAGTTCCTTTGGTGAAAATTGACTAACAACAAGTAGGTACCTACTTGTTACATTTCTAAGAAACTAGTGGAAACCACAACGCACTCCTTGCTAAAGGTTTTTAAAGGTTTGAGCATAAGAATACATTTAAGTATTTTATCATCTAAAATACTTGACTAAGGATATTTTTTGTACACATTTTTCATAATTTTATAATTTTTATTAATGTTTTCACGTTTTAAAATTTTTCATTATATTTTTGTCAGTACCTACTGACATATTTTACTGGACTGTCCTGTCGATGACATTGACAGTGGGGCGCCACCGTCAATACCGGATCGCTGGTTCAGATTTTTGCCATGTTGGAAACCATATAGTTGAACGATGGTAGCGCCCCCCTGTCATTGAGTTTGGTGGGACAGTTCAGCGTGGGTCATCATATAAAATATCTTTGACTGTCTTTGACAATCACACGTTCATTTTCATATTTTTCAAACGTGGATTTCTAGCTTTGATATTATCTTTATCAGCTTTCTTCTCATTTATTGATTTATCCTTGAATACCATATAAATTGGCAAAAGGCAAACTTAATGCCATAAGATATTCTATACCACATTGCTGTACCATATAAACATCTTGATACATATTCTATCAAAAACGCTTTTCAAAATCCATAAAGGCCTTATCATCAATGTTGATGCTACAAGGCGTTTTACGGATAAGCATGTGGTACTATTACTTATTTTGTGGCACGGCCTACTCATAAACACTCATAAATTCCTTTGATCATATACAATAGTAGTCTTTGCTTTGATCCAAATCACACTCCGGTTAGGTATGTTCTTTTCTCAGTTCTTTTTAGAAATTAAGGATTTTGGACTGTTTACCAGTGAGAGCAAATCCTTTGTAAAGCAAAACGTTTGTACATACTTACTTATTTGTAATAGTAAACGACCATTATGATTCAAAAATTTATTACAAAACGAAATCAAGACGGAATCATATCAAATAATACGCCACATTAGTAGTCAATTTGCGATTGCGTGCATTAATTTTCTTTTTCTTATCATCATGACGCCTGTTATATGGTTGCCACAATTGAGGCTTGGAGCTGGTCGTTACGAGGTCTGTTTGGGTCTCCTGTTGCTGAACTATCACCGTCCTTGTTGTGTCGTCGGCGAGCTTAGACATATCATCAAAAGGTGTAGTCATAGTAGTGGTGGACGTCAGGTCGTAATCGGTGTCAAGAGATTCAGTGTCATTTCTGGAGCATTCTGTTATGTCTCCAGGGGTGGGGACGAATCTGGCAGCGGCTGGTGGCCGGGCTTTCGCGTAGCCCAGACTGTAGAATATCTTATCGAGGACTCCAGTAGCTCGGAAGATGAAGAATAAGATGACAAAAGCGAGGGCAGACATGAGACAGTCACAAGTTCCCCCGCGGTTCACAGGGCAGGGTCCGCCGCCGCCGCACATGAAACACTTCAGCCTCGCAGTCAGAAGGAACACGATACATATCGGAATCAGCGACACCATTTGTAACACGAACGATATGAAGTTGTACAGCGTCTGCAGAAGCATTCTGATTACGTTCTCGATCATCAGAATTACGGTCATAAAGACCCTCACCAGCATCTGTATCCCGCATATTGCGGTTTGCAGGACCGCGTGTACCGTTCGACACATCTTGGTTTATTCTGAAAAACAGAAATAGCTGATCATTTTGGGGTGCTTTCAGGCGAACTACTTTGATGAAGCGTTTTGTCGTTATAGATATCAGCGTGATACAAGAAGAAAGGTTTGTCTTACGTGTCACTTCATTCGGCGAGATGAGATAAAAATGATTCTGTCTATCGTTCATTTATATGTGGTATATCGTCGCATCAATAAATAAATTACAAAAACAGTCTTAGAAAATAAGTTGCACAAAATGACAAAAAAACAAAAATGGCTGGATGACATATTTCATGTTGATCTCGTCGAAGAAGAAAGGTTTTATGCTTGAAAGATTGTTAACATTTTTTGTCTCGTGAAGATAAGGCTGATGATACACGGGTACTCGTGTCGTGGGACACGTGCAAATCGGCACTTAGGTAGTTTTTCCATAGCCCCTTCTTTATTTCTGCCGAACTATACTAATTTTTTTGATAATTTTTGCGATTTAAGTTTTTTTTCCTAATCTGAAAAAAAAAAAAAAATTCTCACTGAATTTCGATGAAACAAAAACAAGCTCCCGCTGGAACCTAGGAACCTACACTCAGTGTACTACATATTATTACATAATGCCCGTTTTCACCATCAAACCCTACTTTTTAAGTGACCCCTATTGCCCCTATGAAGACCACGGGAGACCATAGGTACCTACTCGTATATTAATGTAATTTCATACTAGTAGGAAATTAAACTCAAATATTACCACCAACAAACATTTTATTCAAATTAATGTCATTAGCACTCAATTAAAAATTAAATAAAGTGTTTTGCTAATCAATATTTAAGCTATGTTGCGTACATTTAAAGTCAAATAGGAGCTCAAAACTATTATTTTAAAAAGCTGGCTAAGCTAGTTAACATTAAGGTACTTAAAGTACATAAAATTAGGAATAATTTATAATCAGATCCACACACAAGGGAAAGAAAAAATGCTAAATTACAGTTATCATTTTTGTCTTTTGGACTCTCGGAACTTGTTCCGGTGTTGAAAAAGAAGACCTCACGGGTTGTTAACCAAGTGATGGTCCTCTTGTAGGAATCGCCGTACAATTCGGCACGTATTGAGGATTGCAGCTTTCTGCATATTATAAAAGGTACTCGTCGGCAAGTCTAATGCGTTTAAACTATTTTTTAGTTGGTATGGTATAACTCCCGTGCTAGAGAGCACAAGCGGTATAATCATTACTCTATTTTGGTTCCATAATCTCATGACTTCCTGCTTTAAATCCGTATATTTAGTAACTTTTTCCGAAATTGTTTTGTGAATATTGTGACTGTTAGGGATTGCAATGTCTATGATGTAGGTAGTTTTTTCCTTTTTATCAAGTAGTATGATATCCGGTTTATTGTAGTGTATAGTTTTATCTGTAAGAATTGCTCTGTCAAAATACATTTTGTGAGTGGTGTTCTCTAGCACTGGGTTTGGGTTATATTGGTAGTACGGTACTGAATTTTCTAATAGATTGTGTTTAAGTGCTAACAGTTATCATTATTATTATTATTATTATTAGAGAGAAATGTAGCAGACTCGCGGTTATAATATGTTTTAAGACTGGCATCTATAATGTTGGACAGGGTTTCTTCTTTATGTGATGGGTATGCTCTTGATAACAATGCCACCCAAGGGGTACAGAATAAGATACGTTCTAGTAGATGCGAGTTTGCCCAGAAAATTTGTCCCCTCTTTACAACATGTGTGAACGAAACACGAAAAAGACGTAATTGGTTGACTTCCCTGGCGCTTTTTGTTTAATAAGTTAGGTATTAAATAAGATACGATTAGTTTCTGCCAGGGTAATCAACGAAATACGTTCTTTTCTAGTATCTAAATACCGTATTTGCGGGTTACTTTTAGCCCTGAGTAGAGGGTAACTTTGGCTCTAAATAAAAAAGGATAAAAGGTAGCTTCCCACCTCATCATAGCAATGTCGATAAACGACAAGGCTATGTTAGAGCGTTACTTACGCCTATTTATTTTTAGTTAATTGCAACATAGTTTGCTCAATCACATTTTGTTGAGCCAAAGTTGCCCTCTAGGGCTAAAGTAACTCACATCTACGGTACGTAAGACCGCTTCCACATTAGGGCGTCAGAAGCGCGACAGCAGTGCGGCAGCGGCGTTTTTAACACGCTTCTATTAGGTCAACTTGTAACCAACTATAAAATCTAGTACCTATGAAATTATCGGCAGCGCGTCTGTCGCGCCTTTGCAGCGCTGCTAAAGTCGCCTAAAATGTAAAAGCGCTCTAAGAAGTAATTAAAATTGAAGATGCCAGATTAGTGAACTGAACACGCCCATGTTCAAGCGACCGCGTAGCCCGTGATACGTGTTTACAGCTTGTAGGCCTGACGGATCATCAGGTCGAAGTAGCAGTCGCTGTCTATGGACACGCTGAAGCCGCTGTAGAAGTTCAGGAACTCTTCGCGGGTCACCTGGAAGAGAAGAGCACATCAGACTATACATTTTGCATTATGCAGTGTACGCTGGCCGCGCGCTCGGCAGTGTACGGCCAGCGTGCGGTGCACTGCAGTGTACNAAATGACGTCCACTGCTGGACAAAGCCCTCCAACAAGGTTTTCCACAATGCACGGTCCTGCGCTGCCCGCATCCAGGCTCTTCCCGCGACCTTTACGAGATCGTCGGTCCACCTAGTAGGAGGCCTGCCCACGCTACGTCTTCCAGCCCGTGGTCGCCACTCGAGAACTTTTCTGCCCCAACGGTCATCGTCTCTACGAGCTATGTGCCCCGCCCACTGCCACTTGGTTTTAGCAATTCTGCGATACCACATGTCATACGAATATCTAATGAGTGAACAAACGGACTCATTCAACTCCCATTCAGCCACGCCATGTTGCATGTGGAATGAGTGAAGGAACGAGTTAATGAACGAACTCATACTACTTCCTTTTAGATACGTCATATTCCATGTTGAATGAGTGAACGACCTCATTCAATCATTCAGTCCATTCGTTGTTCAATTATAGTAGTTTGTTTCACTAGTTATAATAGCCTGAAAATTCAGTAACAGTATTTTCTTATTAACTCGGTATAGGCTTACATTTTATTAGGACTAAAGTCCTTATGACTAATGTCCTTACGACTAAAGTAATTATGTTGCTGTCACGCTCGCACACTCACTGCGGCCGCCCGTCACACAGTCGCGACAGCAATATAATTACGCGCGAGCGATAAGAATGGGTAGCTTGAGATCATCACGTGCTCACAGACCGAGCTTTAATTCGTTTCACTAGTTGTAAATAGCCTTAAAAATTCAGTAACAGTATTTTCTTATAAAATCTGTATAGGCTTACATTTTACAAGGACTAGTTGTAGCGATATAATTTACACTTCATGACCATTCGCCATTATGATTTAAGTTGTTTATACTGTTGTTGTGTGTGGACTAACCATGCCTACGGTCGCAGGGTGAGATCGTGATCGGCGGCGAGTCGGTGGCGGAGGGCTACTACAAGAACCCCGAGAAGACGAAGGAGGAGTTCGTGGAGGCCGACGGCATGCGCTGGTTCAAGTCCGGAGACATCGGCGAGCTGCACCACGACGGATGCATCAAGATCATCGGTCAGTACATCTTAGTGAAATATTCCATTGAGTTTCCACATTTTTATTGATTTTGACTCTTATTTCAAAGGTTGTAAGATTGTAATTTATTGTGACTGAAAAGTTTTGGTGAAATTGTGCATTCAACAACACTCTTTTACTATTCAATGTACTAGGTAACTGAGGGAGTACTAAACTTTTTCGACGACTTTATTCGCTATGTTATCTCATAAATGCATTATAACAAATGTGAATGTCAGTGGCGTAGCGTGCCTTAGCCCCTCCTATATCAAAATGTGTTTGGAGGGCTATTAAAAAAGCATTGCAAAATTAAAGAACTTCCCTCTGCAGATGCCTACTCTGTCTAGCCGAAAAAGTCTGGCACGAGCGGCTGTATTTCGGGAGTTTCGTATTATTGATATGATGTGCAAATTGAGTAGTTGATCCAATCTTTGATGTCGCTTGGAGTGGGCAATTTTAATGTTTTTTTTAAAGATTATTAGCAATTTGTTATTATACAAATTACTAATACTCCCGTTAGCTTCTCGTACTAAGCTAAATATGCTTGTATCACGAATGAGCTCACCACAACAGTCGAGCGACGGCGATCACGAGTCGGCCAGTCCGACCCCTTCACCGTGCGGCTATCGTGGCTTCAACAAAGTATGGGTGTATCCTAAACGTGCGTGTGTCCCCGCAGACCGCAAGAAGGACCTGGTGAAGCTGCAGGCGGGCGAGTACGTGTCGCTGGGCAAGGTGGAGGCCGAGCTCAAGACGTGCGCGCTGGTCGAGAACATCTGCGTCTACGGCGACTCCACCAAGACCTACACCGTCGCGCTCGTCGTGCCGCACCCGCAGCGCTTGCAGGTAAACAACCCATAAAACTCACTTTACACCTGCTGCTGTCTTTTCCGAACATTATGATCCGGGCCTTTTCAAAGCGAGAGAAATAGTCACTGACAGAGTTGATTTATGTATTATCCAACTATAGTCTGGTCTGTGAGCACGTAGAATTTTGTCCAATGACCCCTAGCTACCCATCCTTATCGCTCGCGCGTAATTATGTTGCTGTCGCGCTCGCACACTCACTGCGGGCGCCCGTCGCACAGTCGCGACAGCAATATAATTACGCGCGAGCGATAAGGATGGGTAGCTTGGGGTCAATGGACAAAATTCTACGTGCTCGCAGACCAGACTATACAACGAACCGTCCCATCAGTGACATTGACAGGGTCACTGTCAATACCGGATCGCTGGTTCCGATTTTTGCTAAGTTCGAAACTAAAAGTTGAACGATGGTGACGCCTCTCTGTCAATGAATTTGGTGGGACAGTTCAGTGTAATTTTATACCATCCTAGTCCAGTTACGGAATTATCATTTTAACCCCTGACGCTGTGTCGTGAAAATCCGTTGACGAAATTTAATTTACACTATTACCATAGTTATCGTCGAGCATTTATCTTATCATTTGAATGACTTCTAATGTATTATTGTGATTTGGCAGGAGCTGGCGGCCCGCGAGGGGCTGCCGCCGATGGAGTTCGAGCAGCTGTGCCGCGCGCCCGCCGTGGAGAAGGCCGCGCTGCGCGAGCTCGCCGACCACGCGCTCAAGTGTGAGTACACCCTTAGCTTTTCTTCTTCTTCTTTGATGTTGGCAATACACGTCGGCCGACTTGATATGTGCCATTTTGATCATGCCAAAATGGGACCAAGTGGGATGGGACTTGGGTTAATTAAAGATATAATGCATTATGATAGATGATACCCCTTACCCAAAGGGTAAAGTTGTGGTGCTTTACTGAGACTTCATATGGGCTACTTGAGAGAATCCGAAGAATCACGCTGCACTGTTTTGCTTCACTTGCCCACACTCATGCATGTTCACGAGCACTTAATGGTTAATAATCCACCATTATTACACATTAATAGTCGTCCAAACACTAATATTACAAAGTTAAACAAAACTGCTAACATGACGCTTAATATTCGCGCCAAGAAGTCGCATTAGCTTTTATTTCGGATCGATTCGGAAACCGTGGCTTCTCGGTGGATTTCCGCTGGCCCTACCATTCATTCCCCGTTTGCGTAAATCGTAACTTCTTTTCTCGATGTCAGCCAGTGGAGGACAAATAGTAGAAAACAGGAAAGCAAGAATACGAAGGGTTTCAGTTTTCAGGCGTAAGGGCCCTTAACCTCAGAACGACGCCCATGGCATTGCTATTCCCATCATCCCCTTTCAATTTCATAAATAATATAACAATGTAGTGTAAAATTGCGTTTTGAAACAAAGATTATAAGGATATAGTTTTGTTGTGCATTTTTTTTATATTTTGTGATTTTAAATTGCTCGCACTCTGCATAACTTTCGATTAACTTGTAAAGTTTATCTGTGGAAACTGATTAGGCTACTGTACTGTTTTTATTTTTAAGGTCACATGTATAAACGCATGCTGTTTATTTCCTTAATAAAGAAAAATAAAAATAAATAAATATAAATCCGCAGGCGGTCTGGAGCGCTTCGAGGTGCCGCTGGCCGTGAAGCTGGTGACGGAGGTGTGGTCGCCCGACATGGGGCTGGTCACGGCCGCCTTCAAGATCAAGCGCAAGGACATACAGGAGCGCTACAAGGACGACATCAAGCGCATGTATGCGTCCTGAGCGCACCACCTTCTGTTTACCGCCGCCCGCCCCGCGGACTGATATTAAAGTAGTGCAGGGATGGCGATCCAATGGCACGCGCCACAATATTTAAGGCACGCCCACCTATCACAAAATTCACTATAAAATAATGTGTTTTATACATATAAGGGCTATCGTATTTGCCCTCATCAGTTAGTGCCACTGTTGAGTAAGGTCATGTCGCTCGCCAGTGGCACCACTTGTACTATACCCCTCATTGATAGCATTAGGTGATATTTGATGGCACGTCTAAGACTTTATCAAGCATTTTTTTCGGAAAAGTGGCACGTTGATACATAAAGGTTCGCCATCCCTGAAGTAGTGTAACGTTCGTGTGGATCCAATATCCCGGCGCTAGGTGTGAAGATATTATTATTCTCCTGTTGTTATTTTACTGAATTCGGCGGCCTGGACCGCGCGGTGCCGCGTGGGCTCTGGGCTCTCGAGCTATAGAATGGATGGACTGACTGGAAATTTGCCTAGCCTTTGAGCGTTCGTTTATAAATAGATAAGTACGTCGATAAGGATTCAGCTAATAATTAAGATTCGTCAACCCGATCTTGTACTTATTTATGTAAACGAATGCTCAACTGAAATGTGTGCGCCATTTTTGAGAATGTTTTAAACAGAATTCTGAAAATTACATTGGTTTAAATTAGATGATGTAAGTTTTGTGGGGCGGGTCGCTTACGCCCGGGCCGCGACCGGGCTTGTAGATGTAAATGTAAATTATGTATTTATTGTTCGCGAGAGTAGCCGCAACGAGTCGCATCACACGCCGACGGCGAGTTACGTTTCTGTATTTAGTTTCGCTAAGACTTGTACATATTTGTTTCGTTCTAAATACTGTAGTTGCTACTTTTGGGATGCGAAATTGCGCGAGTGCGGATGGATGGTGTTTTATTATTAACTATAGTTGAATTTTGTCTCGAATCAGTAGTTTTCGTATTCAAAAGACAATCTGTCAAAACTACTGAATCGAACTATAAATCCGAGATTAGATCTGATCGAGTGGGCACATTCGTGCGAGTGGATGCGTGCGTGTGTACATTGGGGACATGAAACTTTTGTAGATATTGGCCTAGCGTCTCGAGTGTACGATAGTGGTCGTATGAAGCTCTTAAACTAATCGATTAGTACTTAGAGGTATGGGGTTACGTTTACCATGTAATGTAATATTTGCAATAATAAGTTTTCGTTATTTTGATTGTGCGCGGGAGTGCAACGATGAGCCAAATGGTTAGTAGTTAGTGCGCCGGCCAGCGACGCGGTGCGGTGCACTGCAGTGTACGCTGGCCGCGCGCTCGGCAGTGTACGGCCAGCGACGCGGTGCGGTGCACTGCAGTGTAGGCTGGCCACGCGCTCGGCAGTGTACGGCCAGCGTGCGGTGCACTGCAGTGTAGGCTGGCCGCGCTCGGCAGTGTAGGCCGGCGCCGGCGCGAGCTAGTCAGAATACTTCGAATGTCGTAACATTTCCTTCTCTGACCGCATTTCGCTGAGCATTTACGACCTTTATACACAATCCTTGCATGTATATTTACACATTTAACTTATATATGTAATCAGTAGTACTGTTCGTTACCTGATTACGATCATGGATTCCATATAAATAATAAATGTCATAATAATATTGTAACATTGTGTGTTACTGTAATAGGTAGCATCATAATATTTTTCTATAAATATAGGAAGTTTCGAAATTAATTCAAGTTATTAACTGAATGTGAATCATTACTGTTAATAAGTAGGAGTTACTTGCTCAGTTAATGTGACTGTACTTTGTGTTTGAAATTAAATATTGCAACTGAGAAACAATTTTGTATTATTTATTCAATAAATGTTAATAATAAAAAAATCAAATCATTTTTGTTGGAATATAGTACCTATTAGAACTACATAAGATCCTACAGTGTTGAGCTTGAAGTGCCGTCGTGCCAACGTGGTTTCACAGTTGTAAAATTTTATAGGCTAGTTTAGTTAGCACGAGGGTGATCACAGTCAACTTTCATTTTTTTTAGCTGCTAAAATGCGATTCTCCTCTAGATTTTGTGAGACGTCACTTTTTAGTTAACTGAATTAATATTGACGTGAAAGTATCTAAAATCATATTTTATAAATATTTTACCTTTCCATCTATGATCCCGTCTTGTTCAAAGTTCGCGAGGAATCTGCTCATAACCAGGTCTGCAGTTTCTTCACCGCTCATGTATCTGATAATCGAAAATGCTTGTGTTGAAGTAACGATATTACTGCCATAGTAAAAAAAAAGGTAATGGTACCACGAAAGACCGAAGTAATGCAATGCAACAGGACCCAGGACAAATTGTCCTGGCGCCGCAAACAAGGAGAGCCGACCCTAAATAACTGAGGATTTGGTTAGGACAAAAAAGAAGTAGCGCCTAATGTAAATATAATAAAGTCTTATCTTATCTTAATGTGCAAGGGTAGGTAGCATACTAGTAGACGATATCGTTATTCTGCATTTGATCCACTTTTTAAAGCAACTAACTAAAAATCTTATTGAAAACTGGAGAATAAATTCAATTTTTAAGCCAGCCAGAATGACGTCATGTTCTTATACTTAGATAAGTTGTAGTTTAAGTTCTTGAAACTCACGAAGGCGAGTGAGCTTTACTTGTGTGTGTACGTGTACTTGCACATAACGATAGAGTAATGTGTATCAAAACTTTTGAAACAAGAACAGTAGCGAGCCACCACACAATACGTAAAGCTCACTCGCCTTCGTGAATTGCAACAACTAAGTATATCTAAACATTGATCACCTCGGATGCGAAGTAACGGCGTAGACTCTGCGGATGTCGTCCACAGAGATGACGCCGTCGCCGGTCTTGTCCAGCTTCTTGAACGCCTGCTCCACGATGGCTCGCCGGGAGTCCGACATGGGGGGCTGGAGACACCAAAGAAAAGACAATCTATAAATATAAAAGCGAAAGGTCACCCAACCCACTCATCACAAAATCTCAGAAACTATAACATCTACAAACTTGCAATTTGTCAGGTAGATTCCTTATAGGGTCTAGACATTCGCTAAGAACGGATTTTACAAAACTCCAACCTTAAGGGGTTAAAACGGAGTCCAATACGACAACATTCTCATCATGGCCGTATAAATGACCTGGAGACTGCAGGAGTACAACCATTTCCCGTTTCAGTTCAGATACCCATTTTCGGTCAGTCATGTTGTCTCTTCTATAGCAAAGAATCACCATTTGATGAGAGCTAGAGAGAACGGAAATGGGTAGCTGGAACTGCGGTAAGTACTGTACTCACCTACTTAATTAAAACTTTTTCAATAGTGTCAGTAGCACAAATAGGCCAAATAGCAAGAATAGAATATTGGTACTTACGCGGATACCACTCAGAAATTCTTCAAGAACAATGTAGCCGGTGTCATCCTTATCGAACCTGGTGAAGAGTTCCATTGCATCCTGAAAAAATATAATCAAGACCATTAAATAAGAAGAAAATCTGTTGTTTCTACTCCCAGCTCGGTCATTGATAGGAGGAGGCGTTACTAATTACTTAAATACAATATTTTTACTACTTATTACTCACATCATGCATAGAGATGGATAGATCAATTCGCCTAAGTATTTATTAATTCGTAAGGAAATTTTGTCCCGATGTTTTGTCTAGTGGTCCTACCCTATGGCATCATAGGGCATTCCGTGAAAAATCGTTGTTGTCGTCGAACAACGTCGCTCGCATGTCTCCATCCGTCAAAATCAGTTTTGGGCATTAAAGTAGGTACTCTAAAGTAGCTCCTTTGAATAACATTTTATTAATTTTGCAAAATTCATAAAACATATCGAAGCTACAGAATCAAACACCGACTGATGTGATTATTCTAACTCAGTAGCTGCACGTCTCTGAAGTGTTCTTTTTATCAACCGATCGTCGTCGATTTGTCGTTATTCGACAAAGACGATGTAATGGACTTGTTATTTAGGGTCAGAATAGGGTAAATCGTACACATAAACCGTAAACGCAGGTAGCGATCGATACATACCAATATTTGTGGATGTGGCAGATGTTCGGTCCCGCAAGCGAAATTCGCAAATAGACGTTAAATAAAACTTACCTTATAATGTTGACGTGAACTACGGGTAGGTACATAATGTGTAAAACCAGACTTTCACAAAATAGTGCAAGTAGTGCTTAAATAAAACCGACCTTATGAACTCAATGGCGACATTGCTGTGGCTGCACAGAATACCTAGAGTAGGGCTGCCTTATGTCCCGACACACCGGGACATGTCCCAAACAAATCTGTAGAAGTCCCGGTCTGTAAGCAAATGTCCGCTCAGTGATATAATAATAAAATTACAGTACAATTCAATGTAATATTATTTTACCATCTAAACTTCTACTTGATCTTGAGTATACTTGATTCTATTGAATCAGACGGTTACCCTTCAATGCTTTATTAAGTTTACTTAAGGATGCAGAATTATAGGTAAAATTGAATTGAATTGCGTCTATTACCATCTAAATGCTTTGAAATCACAAACCAAATCTTCTTGGCGTTCTGAAAGTTTGTCCTTACCTAAAGAAAGCAAAATTCAGTGCAGGCCAAACCCAAAAAACATGTCGAATTATACCTCGTCACTGAAATCTAGCCCAGTTTCCTTGATGCTCTCCACAAACTCGTCTCTGTTAAGTCTCTTGTTGCCTTGAATCTCCATTCTTCGGAAGGCTCTGAAAAAAAAAACAACCACATTAATCATACATTAAATTAGGTAATTCACATTATTTACAGCTCAAAATACAACCTTCATCCGTGGCACCGCTTTGGTTGATGTCACGTCGCAGGTAAATTGTAAATACGGAAAATTTACGGCGTGCAAAAAGACAATTTAGTACCTAATCACGCAAGCATTATCAAATCAACTGATTAGGTAGGTACACAAATCAAACGTTGCTTAACACACCCTAAATGAGGAAATTAATGATTGTGACGCAATGCCAAAATCCCTTAGTAGCAGCGTGAGAGAATGGCTTTTCCAAAGAGTCGATAGACAGTTAATGGCGAATTGAGCAGAAATTATCCAGTACCTAGATACCATGATGTCACCGCATTTTTAACGCCCGTATTCACAAACGATGCTTGCGTTGAATAGAGCTTTGTGATGGGTTCGTGTGTGACCCTGTGCGTCCACGTGCACTGTGAGACCTCATAGTAATGTTTGTGAATACAGGCGTAAGTGTAGTTGGCCAATTTAAGAGCGTTTAAAGCAATATCCGATGATTCCAATGGCGGGAATGACATCTGCTAGTGCCACCTGACCTCAGACCTACCTAGCCAGCGCCATGCTACTGCTACTTCTAAGTGTAGTTGGCTAATTTAAGAGCGTTTCAAGCAGTATCCAATGAATCCAATGGCAAGAATGACGTCTGCTAGTGCCACCTGGTCTCAGACCTACCTAGCCAGCGCCATGATGCCAGCAGCGCCGTGTGAGAGGCACAGCAGCCGCAGCTTCTCCAGCGGGTCGGTGGCCGAGTCCAGGGCTCTGGAGCAGCGGTTCATTAGCTCCTCCTCCTCCCGGAAGGTCGTCGACATCGGCCTGTGCCATGCAACTGCGGATAGGATAATGTGTCATAAGGATCTTTAATTATTTGATTTATACTAATGTTTATCATGAATAGGTAACATACATTAGTATTTTAAAAAAATCTCTTTATCCTATCCTTATCCTATCTATATCCTACTGAATTTATAGATTTGAAAATTTGTGAGGATGGATGTATAGTAGATGTTGTAACACCTTCTGTCACCTCTGTAACGCCTATGTATCACTACCTATGTTAGTTATTCTTTCATACAAAAGCTAGGCTACTGAACGGATTTTGACAAAACTTTACAGTAGTAAGTATTATTGTTTAAACATCATAACATAATTACGACATTATTCTATTTTCGTATACCTAATGGACCTAAATTCGTTCAGTGCCCACCTAATTGAGACGAACATAAAAATAACAAACAAGACCCACCTTCCAACAATTCCAAGACAAACAATAACATATTATGACTCGACTGAAGGTCACATTCATTGTACCTAGTTTCAGACTAATCTAGATTCCAGACGTCGATACGTTCTGTCTGGGTTATTAGGGCAGGGCATGCGCAATGGGCCGGTCTAATTCCCTCAGGAACATAGCCTAGCCCTTTTCTAATCGCAAGTAACTTCATTCCTATTTTCTCCATCATAAAGAAAAAAACATTTTTAGTATGATAATTGATAACTATAAGCCCTCAATTTCTATCCGGTCTTCCGGATCTACCAGAAGGCTAAAAGGATACTTTAAAAGTAACCTAGTTGATGCAACTTTCTTTTTTTTTACAAATCCTACAAAATAAAAATGGACATCAATATTTTTACTCGAAATCTATGGAGTTATTGAAAGGCAGGTGCCTATTGCATAGATCAACGACAATCAACGTTACAACAAACTAATGTTGTCAAGGCAGCCCTTTCGAACGAAACATTAGTCTATCTACATAATGCATAAGTACACGCATTATTGAATTTGACTAGCTAGTTCAAAAGTTCGCACTCGTTATGTTACCTAGCCAGTAACAGATAAACCTAGATGTCGATACATCTTGGGAGGATCATAGGATAGGACATGGGCATTGCATCGATCCCATTCCACAATACCAATTTCAAGTGACCAACAATGGATTTTTTTTAACACTTCAATAAAACCTCTTTTCCCACTAGTACTTTAAGGTAGATAATATTTTTAAACTGTTCTTACTTTGGTGCTTTAGCTTTAGTTTTACAAAAATTTATATTTAATCTAAGCTTATCTAACGAATTTAATATTACCGGTGGTTGCTATACCAGTAAACCCGTAATGGCTAAGTTGTCGTGTAAGAACGAGTAATCAATTATATTGTATTCATTCCTCAATTGCTACTTAATAATGGACAGATTATAGTTAGTCTTTCATAGGCCGCCCTTCTCATTAAATTCCGATTTGCTAGCGCACGAAAGCTCAGGCTCCCTAAAATATTAAAATGATTAAATTCCAATGAGTCAGCCTACTCATTGTAAACAAACTGCGTTAGAAAACTTCAATAGGTAATACGGACAATGCCCACTGCGCCATTTTACACCTTGACCGTGTCAGGCACGGCAAAAAATATTTTTTTGTTAACAATACCACACCTATACCACCCTATACCGCAGTGCTCCTTGCGATCTTTCTTAGCCGTATTATATTCACGAGTAACTCAATATTTTTTGGTAACAATACCACACCTAACGCGGTGCTCTTTGCGATTTTTCGTTAGCCATTTCTTTCCCCACGAGTAACTTTGGGGATGAATGATAAAAACAACGGAAACTCGGTTTCCATTCGAACTCGAATCCGCAATCGAACTTGGAATTCAGTTTTGCGAGAAACAATGAAAATAATTCTACCCCTCACAATCGGGACGTCCCACGCCAATCGGGACAACTTGTGGCATGGCATGCCTTTAAGCACTACCTTAAGAATGTCATGCCTCCCACTAGAACGCAGTGCTTTCAAAAGAAGTGCTTGCGATCCACTGCCTCCTACACTTCGCTTATTTTGCTTCAAGCAACGACCCACGTGTTGAATAGAGCAGCGGTTCCCGAATGGTGGTCCGCGGAACCCTGGGGTTCCGTGGAAAGGCCGCAGCCCGCAAGGGTTCCGTAAAAAATATTATCCCACGTTTCGTGACCGACGTTGTTCGCTCGCACCGACTTGTTTACGCACAGGGCGTGCGGGCGGAGTAGTATGGGGGTTCCGCTAGGAAAAGTATAATCAATTAGGGTTCCTTGGCAAAAAAAAATTGGGAAACCCTGGAATAGAGTATCCTATCGTAAATAGTAAAGTTAGTTTACAAACTTCTTTACATGCAACGAATTTATTTCTCTTTTAAAATTATAGAATAGAACTAAAGGAAAAGGCGGCGTCAATTTTCTCACCATGTGGTCTTATGATGCATGGCATGTCATGCATGCAATGTAACGCTCTACGGACTACGGCACTTGCATTCCTAAGACGGTCTAGACTTGGATAGGGGTTACTTAGATTTTAGTCGATACATAATAATTTACTTATTTCTTTCAAAAATACCTAACACAAATGATGAATTTCCGCTATCTCTTAGACGTTTCAGTAATAAACCTACCTAATCACCTGACCCAATCAATGAAAAGGTATTCAGTCGAGTAGGTAGGTACCTACTTAAACATATATAAGTAAAAGAGAATACTTTCACCCCGTATTTTAGTATCATTTTATTTTCACCCCTATTTCATTCAGCACATTGCATCGGTCAAACTACTAAAAAGTTGAAAATTTTTCCATGTCTGAACTCCATACTAAATCCGTCAAAAGTGTCGGCTCCATACAAAATGTGTTCGAAAATTCGGCTATGTGTCGGACCCCCTTTGCGACACCCGGACCCAGAACCGGAATAAGTATTATCCTATGTTAATTAATTATCTTTGAGATAACTAACATTACTAGAGAAAGTAAATAAATCGATCAAAATGTAAGTAAACTTAGATTAATACATTGGATTAATAAAGCCATTTCAGACAAAATATTGATCACGATCATTTAAATTCACTACAAAATTTCTTTTATTAGATGCTGACCGACTGACTGTACCTTCGATAAATAAAATTTGTCAAAGATTACATTACTTATCATTAAAAAATTAAATAGAAACCGCCGGTTACCAGAATTTGCAACTATAATAACGAAAATAACAATGGAAAAATACTCACTGTTCGAAGACGTTTTAGCCTTTCCAAGATACATGTCGTCCACCATAGTAAAGTTTTCACAATAAATGTTCCGTCAATCAAATACAATAAACACACGTTCGTCGTTTGTCAATTGACAACTGACAACTGACTGTCAATTTTTGGCAGTGGAAGGACGTGTTTGGGTCGCGAAATACAGCAACCGACTGATATGAAAGCCGGCCGGCACTGCGGCAAAGCCGGCAGACTACGCAGTTGTCTGCCCAACTGAACTTGAAAAGTCAATGCACCCTTGTCTAAAGTGATGTGTGATATCTAATCCAGAAGGAATTTGTATTGTTATGTAAGATTCTGTCTTCTAAAACCAATACACAAGCTAAGAACGCTAAGAACAATAATTTACCTAACAATAAAAAAATGTTCTAGAACAATCTCGAACGTCCTCGAACATTCGATAAGAAATAGAACTTTCTAGAAGCGGGGAGGGGCCGATTCGCCCTTCGATAGCAACCAAAGGACGATTACCGCGCCATTATTACGTATTTTCGTTACGTCAGATGCGTCGCTCGTGTAGAGCTCGTGACTAACGAACGATCCCGTTTTTCCAGAATCTTCTACAGGGGTTACCCCTTCCATTATGATGTTTCATAAGTTCCATTCCATTCCTTCTATCTACAAGTGGGTGTGTAATGATGACGTTGTTTGGTAAACAAACTTTGTTTTGGGCTGTGTCCCCTGGACAACAATTGGCGCACAACATGTTGCTCAGTTGAAAGTCAAAGCGATTTTTTATTTGGCAACTAATATCATTGTTGGCAACGTTGTTTGTGCTAAGTTCCGAACAACTTGTTGGTCATCATTTTCTGTCGCATATTGCTGTGCAACATATCGAACGTCACTTGGCGTTTACGTGCAACATGTTCTGCAACGTTGCCGCAAATGTTTGTTGTCGTATGCAAAATAATGTTGCCCGGTGTAATGCATCTTATTATTTAATTTTTTTGCGTTCAATTACTGTAATACAGTGCCCGTCTGCAACAATTGACGCGCAACATGTTCGGCAACATTGTAGAAGTTGTTCATCTAGCAACGTTGCGAAATCGTTTTGTTGCCGCAAATGTTGAGCGTCAAATGTTGCGCAAAATAATTTGTTGCCAACAATATTATAATGGATTTAAAGCGTGTAGCATTTATGACATTGCAACTTTGCCTATTGTCCCACTGGTGGGACTCCCACCCACATTCTGTCGTTCAACATTTTTCTCCTGCTACTTTACGTGAGACGGAACAAACGGTTTAGGCCATTGTTTAGGCCCAGAATGTGTTGATAAATTATGTTGTTGCTAATTCCTTCTTAGAGGATGGATGGATAGATTTAGTTACTCTTACCACAGAATATTGTACTTTAACCCATTATAGACTGAGTTTTCTTAAAGTGTCAGATTTTTGTTTTTTTGAAATGTGTTCATAATTATGGTCTACATAATGCTATACAAGCATTAAAAAAATTATTCGACCTGTAATCTGGAAAAAAAATGCTGGTACCATATGGTACCGCTAGCCTCTTACCGTGTCAGTTGGTTAAAACATAACTTTATCATGGACTTTATAAAAATTGGGTTAATTATACAGGGTGTCCCGTAATGTAACGTCAAGCCGGAAATGGGTGTTGAGGTAAGTTGTGCTGGTTATCAGAAAAATATTAAAAAAAATCTATGTGGCATATTTTAAAAATAATAGGCATTTAAAAAAAATCTAAAAATTCTACTCCAGGTGACGGTACTTTTGCTCGTGTTGCCACAAATCTTCACTTTTTCCAAATTTTTTTTTTGTTATGTAACCCTGAATAATGCTTCTCTAAATTGTTATCAAAATTACTAAACCAGCTGCTCCAGCTTGGATGAAAAAAAAACAATATTCCCAAAAAAAATTTCAAAATAAAAATTTTGCCTAGTTTAAACTGACTGTACTGAAAAAAAAATGTACTACGCGAGTGTGGCAAGTGACGTCATAATTTGGCGCATTTAGTAAGGATTCCAAAATGGTATAACACTTGGTAAATTTTTGCTGTAATTGTCGACAATTTTTGGTTTTTTGGAAATAGTCCCGTTTTTAACTTTATCTACCTTGATTAAAAAATATTATTCTAATGTGCCCAAAATTCAAGTTTCTGTGACTGACTACCGTACAGTCAGTCACAGAAACTTTTGTCACCATGACAGTAATTAGTAGTTGACATACTGTGACAAAAGTCACCCGTGCGCGCGCGCCTTTACTACCTGCTCTGCCTGCACTTGTACTTGGTAACAGGGATAATAAGGATATGAAGTTTCGGTTATGGATACGGTTACGGATATTAGAATAATATTATACCGGTTTCGGTTACGGTCACGGATATGAAATCATTTCAGATTATCCGAAAGTCTCGGATAATTTCGGTTACGGAATTATTAGAATTTCAAAAATGTAGGTATAATACAAATAGCAAGATGCTGCGTGAGCGTGACCCACATAGCTACTTTATGTACCAACTAAGACGACACCTATGTATGATAAAGGTAAAACAGGCTGGCATATTAGATGGTGCCAGCGAATGCCAGACAAGTTGGTAACAAATATTAAGATTTAAGGTACAATTCCAAGACGGGCCGCAGACCGCAAACTGCAACCGCAAACTGCAAAACTATGAAATCGGCAGCGCGGCATTGCAGCTGCGGCGTGTATACTGCAGATTTCATAGAGTTTTGCAGTTTGGCCTTTATCCGAAACTATCCGTAACTTTTGAATCAGTTTCGGTTACGGTTATGGACATTTTTTTATTTCGGATATCCGATAGTTTCGGTTACGGTTACGGATATCCATAACATCCCTGCTTGGTAAGATGGCCCTCTCCGTCCCGCTCATACCTTTTAAAATGGCTTCTCCACCTCACTTAAGCCAGAAACTTAAATTTTGGGCACATTAGAATAATATTTTTAACCAAGGTAGATAAAGTTAAAAACGGGATTATTTCCAATAAACAAAAATTGTCGACAATTACAGCAAGATTTTACAAAGTGTTATACCATTTTGGAATCCTTACTAAATGCGCCAAATTATGACGTCACTTGCCACACTCGCGTAGTACAATTTTTTTTCAGTACAGTCAGTTTAAACTAGGTAAAATTTTTATTTTGATATTTTTTTTGGGAATAATGTATTTTTTTCATCCAAGTTGGAGCAGCTGGTTTTGTAATTTTGATAACAATTTAGAGAAGCATTATTCAGGGTTACATAACAAAAAAAAATTTGGAAAAAGTGAAGATTTGTGGCAACACGAGTAAAAGGACCGTCACCTGGAGTAGAATTTTTTGATTTTTTTTTAATTGCCTATTATTTTTAAAATATGCCACATAGATTTTTTTTTATATTTTTCTGATAACCAGCACAACTTGCCTCAACACCCAGTTCCGGCTTGACGTTACATTACGGGACACCCTGTATATTTTATTATTATTATAATATGTATTATTAAACAAGCAAATAACAGGAATGATATTACATGTAAAAAAGCTGTATATTGGGTCAGCAATATTCATTTTTATCTTTGAATATTCAAAAATTTGGAATGGAGCTTGGCATTGCACGCTGCACAAAGCCCCACGTTAAATTTTCTATACTCTGATATTGTTCGAGAGTTGCAATTATCTTGAGTTCATTCTATAAATTTCTGCTTCGTCTTGGGACCTTCATCGTCCTCCAAAACTGCCAATGTTTGTGAAAGTTACATCTAAAATAAATAAAAACCCATGGTTTTGTAAAGTATAGAAAACTATTTTACTTTATCTTCCTGTATACCATAAATACCATTGAATATATCACATACTTCCCAATAAATACAGTAAACACTAAAAATAATAAAATAATTAAAAAGACACGGTAAGCGGCTAGCGGTACCGTACGGTACCAGTAATTTTGACATACAATATTTCCCATTATTATTACCTATCGACGTAATTTTACACCATTTCACAATAAAAGCACTTATAGAGAATACAAGATTGTAACAAAATCAGTATTTCACTATCACACAAAAAAAATATGATCACTTACTTTTATGGCGCGTCAATTTTTAAGAGAAAATTTTGATGCGCTCACTTCAATCATCAATTACACACAACTGATAAGAATAACTGTCAATTTTTTTTCCTATAAGCATAGACCATATCTATTGGCTACGATTTGCATCAATGAGAGCACTGCATCTTTTCACGTGTTTAATGTATAGAGCCAAATTAAAACACACAAAGTGGTACCATATGGGACCGCTAGTCTATAATGGGTTAACACGCAAGATCTAATGAGGGGATTTTGATAAAACTCGACTTTTCTCTGACAAAACTGAATTCCACCATATGGCCTTATTAGGATTGAATCTATGTTGCAAATAGGTAATAAGTATAAAAAAAACATTTGACAAGTTAATTTTACAACTTGTGACTAATAAACTAGTGAAAGGCTTGCAGCTTTTTCTGAATATACCTACATAGGTATGAAATAAAAGTCAATTTAAGTAACAATAAAATTTAATTTAAATAAATTAACATTAGCCCAACTAAAATTTGCATTCAGCATGTAACCTATTACAAGTAGATTATGTTTTATTAATACAAGACGTAGTAGTATTATGACAATATTAATTATCGACTTATTTGAGGCAGAACAGGCTGTTTCTTTCTTCAATGGTTCAAATCAAGTAAATATTTTTTAAATGGGACAGAATTTATCCGCAAGCTAATATTTTTTAGTTTTATTGGAATTTTATACAAAGACATTGAAAATGAATGTTAGCTTTTTTATTAATTTCTAGATCCCATCAATTTTGCACGTGGTCTTCTTTTTTGGTCACTAGAACAAGTTTACAGCTTGTAGGCTTGACGTATCATCAGATCGAAGAAGCAGTCGTTGTCTATGGACACGCTGAGGCCGCTGTAGTAGTTCATGAACTCCTCGTGAGTCACCTGAAAGAAAAGGTAAATTGAAATTATCGTCCAAAGAAATTGTATCAAAACTGAGACTGGGATCATACTCAAGAATAGGATCAAGCCCGAGGTGATTGGCTCAAGCACTGAAATTCAATTTTAATCACAAGTTCAAATCTATTATTGATATTGATATCAGTTTCCAATCGACGGAACCAAAATGAATCCAAACGTAAACATAAAGATCGAAATTACACTTTACGATATAAGAACAAAGAAGCATGGTGCACTACATATTCACAGCACCCTTGGTTAGTTCGTTCTTAAGAAGGCTTTCAATAACAAACAAAAGCTCTTTAAGATTGAAAATAGTCAAATTAAAAGCAAGAAATTCACCTTGCCGTCCACGATCCCATCTTGTTCGAAGTTGGAAAGGAACCTGTCCATAACGAATTCAGCGGTCTCTTCGCCGCACATGTAACTGGAAATTAAAAGACAGTAGGAATCAGTTTGATGATTTATTTTCAATTGTTGAAGCACTTAGGTGTAAGCATTTCGCAAATGTGCCACTAGTGACTAGTGGCACATTTGCGAAATGTTTGCGTTGCCAGACGTCCCGATTTTGGCGGGACGTCCCGATTTTTAAATCAAATTTCAATGTCCCGCGCGGGACAGGCTCGGTCCCGCTTTTCGGAGAGAGACACTCACTTCACCAGATTATTGTTTGAAACGCCTTATTATCACAGAATAATAACAAGTTGATATTATTCTAAAGAATATTTTTTTATTTCGATTTTTGTTTTTTTTTTTTCTTTTTTTATTCTAAAGACGAATTTAACGATAGCGTAAATCTGATTTAAAATATTACTTTTTGTTAAAATACCTACATTTTCTATGGCTACTTTTGCTATCTATTATTGTCACGTAAACGTAATTTTAAGTCGAATAAAAAGATAAATATTTGAAAACCTTTGATTATTTACGTTTTTTTACTATGTCCCGCTTCTGACGGAAGAATCCCGCTATTTTCACTCAAAAAGTACCAAAGTCCCGACTTGGCGAAAAAAAAACTGGCAACGCTGGCCACTACTGATTGTCAGTTAGCTAGCGAATGTGCTAGATAGATAGTTCAATGCTCCCTGCAGATTTTTTGCCTATTACTAATTTCGATTGTATTTTTACGAAATTGCTATCTCTTCGAACCCAAACAGCTAGTTAATACATAAAAGTAAGACGTAGAAGTTAGAATACATTCTTTAAATTTTGATGGGTCATCAATATTACATATCTTTTCATCCACGAAGACGCGCCCCACCATTCTTCCGCTAATGTTTGAGTATTATCGGTACACGCTAAATTATCCATGAGTGCACACGCACACTACAATAATGACGCTCGGATTGCTCGGATCAAACTCCCCGCAACCCGCGCTTCCCTTGACTAAAAATTGGTGGGGCGCGTCTTCGTGGATGAAACGATCTATACCTCAGATCATAGAAGGGATTCTATGATCTGAAATCTTACCTTTGCTGTGAAGTCACAGCGTAGCATCTGCGGAGGTCCTCCACAGATAGGACCCCGTCGCCAGTTTTGTCCAGTTTCTTGAACGCCTGCTCCAAGATGCTTCTACGGGTCTCAGACATAGACGGCTGAAATCACCAGGTTAATACCATCAGAATAAAGTGTTCAGTCTAGTCAACTGTGTGCGTGTACTCACCATACACTTATGCAATATAGCTCATAAGTAGATATTATAATATCATACATGTCACAGTTAGCTTGATTTACAGATGGATGGTCTGAGACAACACGTAAAATGCTGGTACCCAATTTTGCTTTTAGAGTTCGCTATAGAAACCACTGATATTGTTTTCTAAACTGCTACGTGAGCTACGTCTAAAATTCCTATTCAGTATCTAATTTATAATAAGCAGGTCCTATACATACACGAACGTTTAACAGGAATTCGTCAAGACTGATGGTGCCGTTGCTATCTCTTTTGAACTTGTTGAAGACGTCTACTGCATCCTGAAATATAAAAATAAAATGTTAAACTTTTATTTTCCTATCGAAGTTCTGATAGGGCACAAAAAGACTACGATCCCTGACCGACTAACAATACAATAAGTAGGTATAGGTACCTTGTAACTAAAATCCAGCCCAGTTTCCTTGATGCAGTTTGCAAACTTCTCCTTGGTCAACCGCCCAGTGCCTCCTTCATCCATTTTCCGAAACACCCTTTAACAGACCAACCAATAAGTTTTATTACTCATATCCAACATTGTATAGTCACGATGAATCATGTTCGCCGAGGATAACATAAAATTTATTTCAGTGCCCATGCCTGGTTAGGATTCTTGGCTGTCATACTGAAGATCCTGACTACACAGGAGCTGCAGTGGATGGAATGAGACGTGTAACAATCATCATTTCAGCCACAGGACGTCCACTGCTGAACATAGGCCTACCCCAATGATTTCCATTTTGGAGTCCGGACTCCGGTTGGTAGCCTGCATCCAGCTCCTTCCTGTTAGCTTCTTCCTACGCTGCGTTTTCCGGTACATGGCCTCCACTCTAGAACCTTGCTGCCCATATGACAATCCCGCGCTTATGTCCTACCACCTGGGCAGAACTCCTGCATAATAGGACACAGCACTTTTCTATCTAGTAAACATTCTTCGTCCTACCTGGCCAGCCCCATGATGCCGACGGCGCCATGCGAAAGGCACATCAGACGCAGCTTCTCCAGAGGGTCGGTTTCCGCTTCCAGCGCTCGGGAGGTGCGCTGAATCAGCTCCTCCTCTAGACGGAACCTTGTCGACATCGGTCTGTGCCATGCTACTGTGGATTTGTAAAACGGAAAATCGCTTAAGCTACGGTCAAACCAACGCGTGGAGTTCGCGTCGATGATGATAGATCGGCGTTGCGACATCTGATCGCCATCGCCTTTTCGCCATCCACCAATTCGCATTCCGCCATCGGTTTGGCCGAATCTAGGCTATGGTCTCCTAATTGAAAACTACGACGTCAGCGTCAAACGTTCCTGTCGATGCCATACGCCGACGCGCGTCATCTGATAGAGACCTCAACTATTCGGCGTGACCTAAGGCGTTTAATAGGAGACCACAGCCTTACAAATTGCCTAGCTCAGCTTTGGGAATATCTCTCTAAATATTCCATTTGAATTCATGGTAGAAGTAAGCGACTGCTTAGTCATACAAGTGATCCACTTAGCGGTGTCAATATCCCTTGGACCAGCAAAACATGAATGACTTTTTTAAAGGACAAGTTGTTTGTTGTTTACAAAATTGTTGCGGAATACTACTAATACTACGCGGCATGCTATCACGAAAACAGCATATGTGTCATGATGAGTATATTTGTTGTTTTTGTATGCAGAAATTATTGCAGATATTCATTTTGTATCGTGAGACTGACTTAAATTAAAACCATAAATAGATTTAGGTTCAAGGAACAGTCCACGTCAACAGAAATTAGCAACCTTGTAAACGAATTAGGGGTTAGGTACATAAACCATATTACAGGTGCCTAGCGATGTCAATTATTGTGAACGGGAATAATACTATGTTTAAAATATCTGCAGTCTATTGGCGCGTAGTAACTGTACCTAATAGTTATGCATAATTGCATACTGTTAGGCCTACTTTAGTCCATGAATTTACCAATGTAATGTTAAGTAATATTCGTCTGCTTTTATTATAGCAGTTTTATGAAGGTAATAATTGATGGTCTTGAAAACAAATATCTACTTTTTATACGAAACTTGCACGCAAGTAATAAATTCATCTAGCAATTTATTTTCAAGTGACTCGAGTTTATAACATCAAACAAATCACCTTCATTTTACCTAGGTCAGGTCAGAGAGGTTGAAAAGGTCTGGATAAGGACATTAGGGCTAGACTTGCGCAGTATGTCGATCGATCCTATCCTATTTACAGGAGTCACAAAAATGTGGATCATAATACGGTATATAACCCACAAATTAAACCTACCTTTGTAAGTCATTCAGGAACACGGAAGACGATCCATTCTACCTTCGCATCGTTAATTACCACCTCAGACCTAACAATTTTTATAGCAGTTACACCTACTAAGTACGGCATCATCGATCAGCTTGATGTTTTGTAAAATCTCGATCATAGAAGGCAATAGATATGAACTCGTGCGTAACTACAACGAGTACCAGTGTCCCCACATTTTCCCTACCACAGCTCCCACACACACGCTCATACACACATTCAACTGTGTAAAAAAAGACCCTTCTATGATCTGATTGTTTCAAATTTTCGGTAATTTCCGTCTTCCGTTAGTTCGTGCCGATTTCAGCAACTATCATGCAATCCCAATTTTATTGTCATAGTCTATTGACGCTGACTGACTATACATGAAAGTAACGTTCCAATTAATTCAAAATCAAAATTATCAAATCAAAAGTAAAATCTCTAAGTAGGTAGATGTTAGATCTCCAACCAAAATTAATGTTACACGAAAAGAAAATATTTATACAAGCCAAGAGCATACACTAGTTTATTATGAACTCGAAATAGTAAAAATATGATAATATATTGAAATAGTATTAAAATATTTAGTTTAAATCATGCTAACAATTTCTATCAGACTGAAACATTCCATCGTGCATCGCGAATTTCCAAGTTTGGTCATCGTTTATCGATTATAGTATTTGTGTTAGGTATTAGGATACAATAATAACACTCTTAAAATGCTTAAAAGCTATTTCTAGCTTTGCTAAAATAACATTATTAATAGATATTGCAATTCAAGGATGATTGATATTCAATGAGCCGGCATTACCGGCATCGCGGCATTGGCCATTGGAATGCGAGACAGAATGGGTAGCAAGCAAATAATTTAAAGAAATATAAATAAATAAGGATTTAACAATTTAATTTGGACATTATCCGCAATATTATCCTTCAATTATCCAACATGTTATCTCTAATTCTGGCTATAAAATAAGGTATTTTTATTATAATTAAATGCAGGAGAACTAAAAGATCTGTATTTATAGAATCTAGGTCCACAAAAACTTTGCTCTTAATGAGAAATAAGTAAAATCCTACAAAATAATCCTAAGCGTCATCAATAAAAATAATGTCACACTCACGGTTGGAGGAAGTTTTAGCCTTTCCTTGGAATGTATCGTGATACATATTATCGTCATCATTGATATTGCCTTCATTCATGATAAAACACTCGATTTCACTTAGTATCCCAACAATAAATTGCAGATATTCCGAATAAACTGTCCCTCGTCACATTCGCACAAGGAATGGTGGAAGCATAACAAAGCACAATTTTTGCCGCCCGCCAAATGCGTAGGCCGTACTGATTTATTTTCTGTGGTACACCCCGCCCTACCAACTATAGCCTGACCAGGAACATAAAAACCCTCGCCATGTTGCGGAAAACTAATGGTACTAATTTCTTTTATAGATGACCCACGCTGAACTGTCCCACCAAACTCAATGACAGGGGGGCGCTACCATCGTTCAACTATATGGTTTCCAACATGGCAAAATTCGGAACCAGCGATCCGGTATTGACGGTGGCGCCCCACTGTCAATGTCATGCACAGGACAGTTCAGTATTTTGGAACTATAATGGCAACAGTATAAACTGAAAACTTCATTGACATGTCACCTTGCATGTCAGTCTATTGCTGTCAAAGTGTAAACAAACTTTATTTTAAATGTGCGCAGTTGGTTTTATGAATTAAATTGCTAAAATATTTTTATAGTCGTGAAAGAAAAGTGGTTCACAATGTGTTAAAGTATTTGTCGAAGAGAAATACTAAGGGTTCGGACAATATTTTCATTGAATAATGTTTCCGACAAAGGTTGTCAAATTGACTGACATGTTTATCGTATAGTACAGTCCACTATGAAAATTAGCTGTGGTTTGTTTCAACTACATATTTTAAAAATTTTGTCACTTTCTAAGTGTTGAATTTTATGGGATTGGGAAAGAAGTACCGAGTTTGAAGCGTTCATGAGCAGACATTGCAGTTGAATATTCAAGTTCTGAATTTGATTATTGATGAATAATAAAATAAATCTACTAGCTCGATTGATGGTTTCATTTAATTTNCCTGGTCAGGCTATACCAACATAACTGTGACTCTGAGTCTTAGAGCTCTGAGTCGAATAGGAGGCGCTAACTTACAGATGATTAAAATCTATTGAAAGGTACGAAACGAAATACCTAAGTAGGTTTCGCAAATTATACAATAAATAGGAATTACTTTGCTAGCAAAGTAATTCCTATTTATAATAACAGAGAGAGCTATTATAAAGAAATAAATGGAATCTCTCAAGACGAATGTTACTGTGCCTAGAACATGCCTAGAATCTAGGCACCCCTAGACCATAGCTAGTTATAGGACCTAACTTTTTTACAGATAACCCTAGAGTTCCCTTTTCTGCCGATCTTCAGAGTTAAAGTTGGTGTTATACCGGTTGCAGACCAAGAGCTAAGCTAAGTTAGTTTCGTTTAGCTCGCATAGCTGACGCAGTTTCCCATAGTCGTGTGTAGACTGAAAACTATGCCAATTCTATGGGAAACTGCATCAGCTATGCGAGCTAAACGAAACTAACTTAGCTTAGCTCTTGGTCTGCAACCGGCACTAGCCGCACTTCGCAGTTTCGGTTTCGCACTCAATGTCGTATAGCCTGACCAGGAACATAAAAACCCTCGCCATGTTGCGGAAAACTAATGGTACTAATTTCTTTTAATGGCAACAGTAACTGAAAACTTCATTGACATGTCACCTTGCATGTCAGTCTATTGTTGTCAAAGTGTAAACAAACTTTATTTTAAATGTGTGCAATTGATTTTGTGAATTAAATTGCTAAAATATTTTTATAGTCGTGAAAGAAAAGTGTCCTAATTTAACCACTATGGGCTTTTTCCTATGGAATTAACTTAAATCTAAAGTTTAAGCCACTAAACCAACTTCCCTGGCATATTTGAAAGAAAATACCCGTCATGAAATGGCAGCCATCACTGAGTTTACCTGCCTGAGCCGTCATAAGTGATTTTACTGTTCGATTAAATGAGTGCTACGAACGCGAGGGTCTACATTTGGACAATATTATTTTTAAGAAATAAATTCCCAAAATGTGTACTTTAATAGTTACTAAACATTTTTTCGATACACGGCTTACTTTTTTTTTTATCGATCCACTAAATATAAACTTTCTTTTGAGACACCTTGTATAATATAAATCGCTTTTTCAGCATTTCAATTACTCAAACTTGCTTGATGAATACTTTTTCAATTTTTATTACATGGTCATAACATTTTCACCATTCTTCTGCACCAATGCATGAAATACACCTGAAAACCCCGATAAAGCAGCTATTAGGTAAGAATAATATAAAACCAAACATAACCCTCCTTCTGACGCAGTTAGGTAATAAACTAAATGTAGGTAAGTATCAAAACATTTCACTCCAACTTACTGTCAACTCAATGACGCGCTTTAAAATCAAAGATTGACTTTGAATTATGCCTTATTTTACAATACACTTTGAAAACAATATGACTTGCTTGAGTTTTTTCGTCTTTTTCACAAAAATAACAAATAGGCATGAAGAGATTACAAAATTTCTGCAGCGGCTGACAGATCTCTTGATTTACTTTGACAGGTGACAATAAAGCCATAGACAATGGCCATATGAAAAACACACTTTTCCAATATTTTTGTTTGCCATGAGATTCTGGTACACCTATACTCACAAAGTATATTTCTTTGACCATAGATAAAATAATGTCTATTATACGTTTAGAGAATCTATAATTCCTCTATGGTTATACGGTCGTTTGTTTTTCTGCAAATAAATCACTTAGCGCTTAATTTGTAGCGCATTATTTTGGCGGCGGGTCGACGTTCATCAATAAAATAAACAAGGAAAATACCACCAATAAACATTTAATTCAAATTAACATATTAGCACACAGTTAAATAAATTAAATATAAACTATGTTATTATTCAACGATAGGAAACATAGATATTTGGTGCACTTTGAGTATCCGCCATCCGATGTGTCTTCTCCGAGGTGTGTGGTGTGAGTGGAGAAAGTGGTGAAGTGACGAAACGTTTTAAAAACTTTGGGCTAAAATAATTTACATTTGAGGCAGAACAACTAATGAGCATTTACTTTAAAGGCAAACTCCTCAAAACCCCAACTTGGTAGAGATTCAAGCTGCCATCCCTTTTAGAGGAAACTGAGGTCTTTTTTTAACTTTTTTTCAAATCAGCTGCCAGATTCATAGATTATCTTTGGCCCTTGGTCTTTATTGGTTCCGTCACAAGATTTACCCCATATTCGTCGATCCTCAAAACAATACCACCTTAGCAAAGCAAGCCCAAGCCATTTGCGCCTTATTCTTCCACAAAAGGGAACAATTTGGCTTGGGCTCAAACTCAAGGATATTACTGTGCATGAGGATTCAGAACTAAAGGGGGTTATTGATTGTTTACAGCTTGTAGGCCTGACGCATCATCAGGTCGAAGTAGCAGTCGTTGTCGATGGACACGCTGATGCCGCTGTAGTAGTTCATGAACTCTTCGAGGGTCACCTGGAACATAATATCGAGAAAACATTTAAATATGGAAGATTACCAACGGCAGAAAAGCCTTGAAATGAATATTTGAAGGCTTTTCTGCTGTTGGTAATCTATTATAATTAGCCCTTAGGTGATGGTATTTTATGTTAATAAACTTTACGCTGGCAGCTTTGTCACTAATTTAATATTTCATTTTCATTTCATTTTCATTTTTTTAATGGAGTAAAACACTCTGTAAAGTCACGCCAGCCAGAAGAAGGTTTGGAGAGGCATCTTATGAGAAAGATTTTGGTCATAGCTAAATTTGAACTGACAGGAGCTGTTTGTATGTAGGCAATATGGGCAGCCTATTTTGATCCAAGAGCGAGTCCTTAAGTAGAAGATATAAGAGAAATTTACCTTTCCATCAACAACTCCATCCTTTTCGAAGTTGGAAAGGAATTTGTTCATCACGACGTCGGCTGTCTCTTCGCCACTCATGTACCTGAAAATTGAAAATCGGTGTTATGTAGGTTTATATTAAACTTTATGATATCTTGACCAATGACAAATTATCTCAAAGGTTCTTCTAGCTTCATTATGCGTGGAATAAATACTAAGCTATATTTTAGATTCCCTCCACTGAGGTTCGACCCTTTATAAGCATCTTACAATGTTTTGCGTGGGATTTCCACCCACAAGGTGGACCGACGACGAAATTTAATATAAAGGTAGCAGAAACGCGCTGGACGCAGGCCGCTACCAACCGTGCGATGTGGAAGTCATTGGGGGAGGCCTATGTTCAGCAGACGTCCTGTAGCTGAAATGATGATGAATGTTTTTCGCAAAAACACGCTTTATTTTTAAATGTTCTTAATTTCTATTGTGGTAAACTAGTTATAAGGTAAGTGCCCCCTACTTCGGTATATTAAGGCTCTTACGACTTTAACATTTTATTTAAAAATAACCAAGCATGATATCAATATGAAAGCTTTTGTATGCTAAACTTTGGTCTTTTGACAGTAAGTTAATACATAATTTATAGTTATATAGTTTGAACTTTTTTTTATATTAATTGTTCTGCGGACCTCTTGTTTGGATCCTGTTTCGTGACAAAATTTTGCTCTGTTTCTAAGTTCGTGAACTCATGTCCCCTATTTCGGGATAAGGTTTTATGCATCCAGTTAGGATATTTTAATAATGATGAAGGGTTTAATAAATTTAAAAACGGTAATAAAAATTAAGAATAAAATAATTATGTGAAATTGACGATATTGCTTACCTGAAATATTCATAAGAAATAATGTGAGTCTAGTAGCTTATAATATTTTGATTTGTTAATTCTAACAATATGTGAAAATATTTATACAGGGTGTTAGGTAAATGGGTATATGAGCCGACACTAGCCCATGTTTACATGGGCATATAAATGGTATGGTGAAGTCAGAAAGAAGAACGGTCACGCCCCATACAAAAAAAACCCAGACCCGACAGAAACGAGACATACCTCAGTTTTTTTGTCATGTCTTAATTAGTTAAATTATATATTTTTTATATTCGAAATCTATGTATAACACCAAAATATTACCCTTTGTTTTTGTTCAGGCGTCATACAAAAACTAATACAAAATGCCTATTTATCACCAAAATTGGTAAATGTATGTACCTAAATGTCTATTACAGCTGCTATGGAATGTAGGTATCTAGGTGACCTGGAGATGCAGCCGGATTATACAGGATGGTTATACATATGGAACGATAAGTGATCTCACTCGATTATTTCTAAACTATACAAGATATCGAAAAACTAGTTACTGATTCTGAAAGTGCTTCATAAGCTCTTTCAAACGGCACAAATAATAGGTTACAGATTATGGAAGCTGGTAACATTGAATTTTTGGATTTTGTAACTTCTCGTTTCCACCCTGTATAATCCGGCTGTATCTCCCAAGTCACCTAGATACATTCCATATCAGCTATTCAGGTACATACATTTACCAATTTTGGTGATAAATAGGCATTTTGTATTAGTTTTTGTATGACGCCTGAACAAAAACAAAGGGCAATAATTTGGTGTTATACATAGATTTCGAATATAAAAAATATATAATTTAACTAATTAAGACATGACAAAAAAACTGAGGTATGTCTCGTTTCTGTCGGGTCTGGGTCACAGATGACCGTTCTTCTTTGATATCATCATTTTAATTTGTTAAATTTTCATACAAAATAAATTTTATAAAATCCGATTTGTATGAAAATTAAAATAATTAAAACGAAGATATCAATTTTCTGACTTTACCATACCATTTATATGCCCATGTTAACATGGGCTAGTGTCGGCTCATATACCCATTTACCTAACACCCTGTATAACCATTAGAAATGTAGGGGGGGGGGGGGAAACTTACCCCCTCCCCCTTCGTACCCATAAAATTTTATTTGTTATTTGTACCCCCCCCCACTTCTCCCCATAATCCCACCCTTGGAGCTGTTTCAAGTGAGGGTAGACCCCCCCTGAAAATAACCCCAGATACGTCAATGTCTCATAATAAAAAGTAAGTAATTAATTAATTTCTTAGGTAGGTAACTATTAAAAACTAAAAAATATGTCGATTTCTTTGATGGTATGTGTCATAAAAGTACCTAACACCAAACATTTATATATCACGAACTTGGAAAAAAGTAACAATAATACGGTTCCTTGTTTCGTGATACTGATTATTCCAAATTCCCCAAGTAAAATTCATGGATTATTGTCAAAATATGTCAATTAACTATTATCTATCCCATATACAATACAAATAAACAAAGATAAATAAAACAAATCGAAATAAAACCAAAATTATGCTGGTACTACTTATGCTAATTTATCTTAAAATTGGTCATTTACGTGAACTTCAAAAAAAAAAAAATTTGGAAAAAGTGAAGATTTGTGGCAACACGAGTAAAAAGACCGTCACCTGGAGTAAAAATTTTTGTTTTTTTTTAAATGCCCATTATTTTGAAAATATGCCACATAGATTTTTTTTTATATTTTTCTGATAACCAGCATAACTTGCCTCAACACCCAGTTCCGGCTTGACGTTACATTACGGGACACCCTGTATATCTTACCTCGGGTGTGAAGTGACGGCATAGACGCCACGGATGTCGTCCACAGTGATGACGCCGTCGCCAGTCTTGTCCAGCTTCTTGAACGCCTGCTCCACGATGGCTCGCCGGGAGTCCGACATAGGGGGCTGGAATCAAAACAATGATAAAATTATAGGGTGGGTGCGCTAGTGCCACGACAGGATCCAGATCCGGGGCCGTCGAGGCATTTGCCCGGGCCACGATGCAGGGGACATCTTTAAAAACCCCCACAGGTAGGGGCTAGCGGAGCGTTTGCCCGGGCCCATTCTTTGGAGGGCCGCTCTCGGTACTTCTCTGATCAGCAGAGCTAACTGAGCGCCGCTGCTAAGACATCGGTATACCATAACCCGCTACAGCTGGCTGGGTGCTGTACCAGGGCCACGAGGAGAAAACCTCTATAAAAACAACTGGAGGAGGGGATTGGGCGTTCCCTCGACGCCGGAGAGGTTCGCTCGTGAGCGAGCCTCTAGCTTGAAGTGGAGCTGCGAACGAATGTCCGAGCTGGGACAAAAACTCGCGGCTTCGTTTCTTTGGGCTCCAGTGGACAGGCGGGTAGGCCCCGCCTTTAGTGAGCAGGCGGGGAGAGTCCCACATAACCCACTGGCCGTCCCCATCGACCAGTGGGTATGCGCTAAAGCATTTCCCGATGTTAAAAAAACAGAAACAAAACTGAGGTTGAGGAACGGAAAATTTTTGCTCGTTGTCAGTAGACAGTAGTGTAGTGTAGTAACACTCTTCCATTCTGTAAGCTCATGCTGTGTTGTGTGATGTTTCTTATCCATGCAACCTTTGCATAGTGGGCTGTAGCTGTATGTCACATTCATGTGAATAGTGTTAGTGGGATTGTGTTTGATCATCCTATATCTTTACGAATTTATTGTCATTTGGGATACATACACGAATGTGAACCAGGAACTCGTCGAGACTGATGGAGCCGCTGTTATCAGTATCGAACCGCTTAAACAGTTCCTCAGCGTCCTGGAATAATTAAATCAAAGTTTAAGCTTTTTATTACACTTTTCCTTCTTTTCACCAGGTAAATTGTCTATCGCGACATAAGGCAATGGAAAGCTATTTGAACCTAAGTAAACACGAGTTTATTACGAGAAAATATCAGCTGGGAGGTAAGTAGATACTCAGAAAGGACTAATTTGTTCTTTTAAAGGAACTTTAGTAATAGTTATAGTGTGGGTAGAGGATAGACAATCAAAATTCAAAGCGTACCTGGTTGCTGAGTTCCAGGCCAGTTTCCTTCATGCCGTTCATGAACTCCTCCTTGTTCAGCTGCTTGCTGCCGTCATCGTCCATTCTTCGGAAAAACCTAGAAACAGACCAGACGAGAAGAATGAATGGTGGTGTAACGAAACATTATACATTAAATTACATTTACTTTTCATTTTAGTAGATAAGAGAGACATGTTCCAATTTATGCTAGCTTTCGTGAACTTTGTAACAACGACCATTAATTTAGTACCCGGACACTTTCTCTCATAAAGTCATGTTTTTGTCGTCTGTTTTATGCTAAGTGATGATGATGATGATCCATCCGACCGATTTCGGCCATGGCGACCACTCCGACTCCTAGCTGTCTTGGCGGCGCTGGTGTGCCCGAAGATGGCTTACGTAGCCTATTTTCGCGGCAAAATCCCTCGCGCATTGAGGGCATCTGAGCACGCCGCCAACATAGTTATAGTGAAAGGCGGCAGATGGACGGGCCTTCAAGTCATCGCGCTTCGCGTCGAGTTCAGTCGTACGCTGCACCTCGAACTCGTGGACTTGCCTTTTCACAATCTCCCGCCATTCTGGACGCTGTGCTGCCAAACCTTCCCACTGAGAGGGCTCAATGTTGCATCTTTTCATGTGCCGCTTCTGTACATCTTTGTACCTGAGGAGTTGACCGCCATGTTTCCGCTTACCCTCCTCAAGTTCAGAGTAGAAGATGCGCTTCGCCACTCTCTCCTCCGTCATACGTGATACGTGACCACACCATCGAAGTTGGCGACGCATTATATAGGCCTCAATGCCACCCACATGGGCTCGTCGTAGCACCTCGGTATTGCGCACTCGATCAGACCATCTGATCTTCATGATGGTACGAAGGCATTTGAGGTGGAAACGATCCAGTGTGCGTATATGGTGGCGATACACGCACCACGCCTCGGAGGAGTACAGTAGGTTTGGCAGCACAACCGCCATGTATATTGAAATTTTTGTAGCCAGCTTTAGGTCATGCGAGCAGAAAACCTTGGAACGCAGCTTCCCAAATGCTGCAGCTGCAGCACTGATCCTGCTGCTGATCTCGGTATCAAGATCACATTTGGATGTTATAGTACTCCCCAGATATCGGAACTTATCCACCTGTTTCAGTACATCCTCACCAAGCATAATGCTTAGAGACTCGTGGTCATTTGTGTCCAAAGACATCACTTCTGTCTTCTTGACACTTATCTTCAGGCCGAACTTGCAGCATGCCTGGTGAAAGACGGACATCAGCTGTTGCAGGCCTTCTGAGGATTCTGCTAGAAAGCACAAATCATCAGCATACATGATCTCAGTGATCAGTGCATACGAGACTTTAGTGCGCGCCTTAAGTCTGGCTAAGTTGAACAGGCTGCCATCTGTGCGAAAACGGATGCGGATTCCCTCAGAAACAGTTTGTAGAACCTCTTTGACTACCACCGCAAAGTATAGAGCAAACAGTGTGGGCGCTAGCACACACCCTTGTTTCACCCCACAGGTAACGGGGAAGAAATCTGACTGTTCGCCGTCTACGGCGACGCAGCACTGCATATCGTCGTGAAGGAGTCTCAGAAGTCTCACGAACTTTCCCGTGCACCCTAATTTTCCCAGCACCATCCAGAGAGCTTCACGAGGCACACTATCGAACGCTTTCTCCAAGTCAACAAAGCAGAGATATAGCTGACGACCCTGCTCTCTGCTTTTTTCCTGTAATTGACGCACGGAGAAGATAGCTTCACAGGTACCTCGGTCAGGTCGGAAGCCAAACTGGGTTTCGGGCAGGATCTGTTCTGACAAATCCTTTAGGCGGTTTAAAAGGACTCTGGCAAAGGCCTTTCCAGGGGATGACAGAAGCGAAATACCACGGTAAGAGTTGCAGTCGGAACGGTCCCCTTTGTTCTTGTACAGGGCACTGATGCGAGATACTTTAAAGCTTTCGGGTACTCGCTCTTCCTCCCACATGCGAACAAATAGTTCCCAAACCAACTTATGCAACTCCTCACCCCCGCACTTGAGCAGCTCTCCCGGTATAAGGTCAATGCCAACCGCCCGCTTGTTTTGCTGCTGCCTGATGGCAGTGACAACCTCCCCACAAGTCAGGGGCTCATCCAACTCAGTGGCTAGAGGGAGTTGAGGCATTAAGCTGATATTATTAAGATCAGTTGATCGATCTACGTTGAGCAAAGTATTGAAGTGTTCGGCCCAACGCCTTAGTACATCTTCCTTACTTGTCAGTAATTGCGTACCGTCTACAGACCTCAAGGGTACTTTTGCCCGATATGGTGTACCAATCAGCTTACGTACCTCGCAGTAGAACTCCCCAAGTTGGTTTGTGTCAGCGAGCCACTGCATGTGACAAGCTTTGTCCCGCCACCACTTGTCTTTTATTTGTCGAGACAGCCTACGCAGTTCAAGGTCACTTTCTTTGACTACCGCGACACTTCCACCTCGTCTTCTATGCTTTTGCAAGAGATTTCGATGTTTGTCGAGTGCTGCCCTGAGAACCCCATCGTTCTCATCGAACCAGTCTTCATTACGTCGGTATTTCATACCTAAGGCAACGGAAGCGGTTTCCAAGAGATGAGATGACAAACATCCCCAAGCAGCACTGACATCATCTGTCTCTTTGACTGGCAATAGCTTCTTGGACAAGGCTTCAGCATATTTCTCCCTGGCCTCGCGATCATTCAGCCTATCCACGTTTATCAGCACAGGCTGTTTCGTTGCGGACCTACGTGGTCGGCGGAGGCAGAGTCGCAGCTTAGTAACTATAAGTCGGTGGTCAGTCCAACAGTGCGCTCCACGCATGACGCGAGTGACTTGAACCTGACTGATATCTCTTTGCCTTACAACAGCATAGTCGATTAAGTGCCAATGTTTGGATCTCGGGTGCATCCACGTTGTCTTGTACTTAGCAGCAAGTCTGAACATAGTGTTCGATATTGCGAGCTGATATTGAGCACAAAGACTGAGTAGCAACTGACCATTACTGTTCGCGTTGCCGACTCCGTGTCTACCCAGAACTCCAGGCCAAGCCTCATAGTCCCGACCAACTCTGGCATTGAAATCGCCCAGCAATAAGACCTGCTCTCTGGCGCTTATACTGTCAAGGCATTGAGATAGTTCGTCATAGAATTTGTCCTTGATGTCATCAGACTTGTCGAGCGTTGGAGCATAGACACTGATGACATTAAGGTAGTTGTCTTTATCCAGATGAAGGCGCAATGTGGTAACGCGATCCGAGATATGTACTGGATACTCCTCAAGTCGCTTTACTAGGTGATTTTTGACTGCAAATCCTACACCTGAACGCCGAAACTCGGAGGAAGCCATACCTTTCCAAAAGAAAGTGTAGCCGCCTCCAGGCTCCACCAGCTCTCCTTCATCAGCAAGATGCGTTTCGCTGAGTGCGGCCACATCCACGTCATAGCGATGAAGTTCGCGAGCTACAATGGCAGTTTTACGTTCAGGGCAGAATACAAAGCTTGAACAGTTATTCGACGTCGGGCTCGCGCGTCATGGTAAAGTCTAATTAGTTAACTGGGGCCATCCTTAAGAGGCGTGGCTCTAGACCTCTAAAATATGGTGGTCACTTCACCCAAAAATCACCCAAGTGCTTCCCTTTTTGGGGTTGAATCTAATAAGGTTTTGAGCATGTCTGCTCAATAAGTTACTGCAGTTAATAGTTAATGCTGTTTGGCCTATAAAATACAGACAATGGAGTACCTGGCCAGCTCCATGATGCCGGAGGCTCCCCTCGAGAGGCACAGCAGACGCAGCTTCTAAGCTTCCATGTCCCCAGTTATGAAGATAATTTTCAAGGATTTTAGTGACCACTACTAATGCCTATGTGTCAATGTATAAGCCTAGGCGTCGACCACCGACTTTTAGTTGGCCGATAGTTGGGCCCAATTCTAATTTGTATGAAGAATCGACCGATTTCAAATCGGTGAAATGTGCGCACTTTCATACATCTCCATACTGATTAACAGCCCGAACCAACTATCAGCCAACTAAAAATCGGCGGTCTGCGCCTAGCCTTAATCTCTATGGCCTAATGACTAAGGACTATAATCGCGTACTAAGCTTCCATGACTCTGTTCCATGTCCCCAGTTAAGAAGATAATTTCCAAAGAGTTCAGTGACCACTACTAATGCCTGTGTGTCACTGTCAATGTATTAATCTCTATGGCCTAATGACTAAGGACTATAATGGCGTACCTGGCCAGCCCCATGATGCCGGAGGCTCCCCTGGAGAGGCACAGCAGACGCAACTTCTCCAGCGGGTCGGTGGCGGCGGCGAGCGCGCGGGCGCTGCGCTGCATCAGCTCCTCCTCCTGGCGGGAGGTCGCCGACATCGGTCTGTGCCATGCTACTGCAGATGCAAAGGACAACTCTTCAGTCTTGGGTAAGTGGAGCGAATAGTGGAAAATGTGGAAATGTAGCTTTTTCAAAAACTCGAAGTGTTGACTGTCCATCGTGTGTCACGGTGCGATCATAGGGAAATGACAGGTCGCATGTCAAACTGTCATGGGTCGCGCGACCTGTCATTGGCGATCTCAAAGCTCATTAGGGCTCTGAACAATGAATAGGTACAACCTAAGCAGCATAAATTACTGTTTCAGAATGAAACAATGCCACATTAACCTATTTCACGCTACATGTCACATGGCGCTCATGTCGCCGCACCTTTCAGTGGGTAGGGTTGTCGATTTACGATCTTTCGTTTCGTTATTACAGTTTAAAGGTCAGGTCCTAAGGGATGTTCGTGAGTTAAACGAAAAGGCGTCAGTTTCACCAAACACTTTTACCACATGAGTAAAGAATTTGGTTTCTCTGTGCCCTTATAAAAGTTTTACCTGATTTTAATTTAACATTGACTCTTCTGGAAACTTATTGGTTTATTACCTACTCAGCTAAAATGTTTTGATGCTGATAGGCTATCCCAATTTTGATACGGTTTTAAACTTTATTTTTAGTTCACGCGAAAGGTTTCCAGATATTTTTAGATTTAATATTAAGACCATTTGCCCATACAGATTCTAAATTTTTCAGTTACCTCAGAAAATGATTTCAAGTAGGTACCTATTTATGTATTCTAATTTTGTTTGTTTCAGGCGCAACAACCCTATAATTTTCATGGTTGCCTAGCAGTCGTATGAGGACGCGGATCGATTCCACCATTGCTAGTTAATAATTTCCACCGTAACATTACCACGACATTTCTAATAAGTTTTTCAGTAGGCCATTATCACCTATTTTATTCAGATTTCCATAGTAGGTTGGGACTTAGGTACTACGCTACTATCGCGGCAATTTTCTTTGTAGGAAGGAAAATCGTGCACGCAAGCTTCAGATTTTCCAACGTATATAGTAAATTGCGATTGATCGCACGCGTTTTAAATTCCAAATCGGTTTTCTGGTTTATTTTTATTTAACCTTGAGTAGGAATGAAATATGAGAAAGCTTTTTAATGACTAAAACAAATGTGGTTGGAAAACTGAAGGATCTTTAGAAAATACGAAATCCACAAAAACGATTTCATTGATTACTTACTCGTAGTTCTTAAATGGATGCTATTATTCAGGAAAATAAAGCTACAAGTTGATGTTGTAAAAGTACAAATACAAACATTCCACTATGAGACATTAAAAATTGATTTGGTTTATTTTGTTTTAACGCTTCGCGGTTTTCAACTACACTAAATTGATAAGGGTTGTATTCGAAATAAATACCACTTAAGTATACTTTAAGGAATTAGACTTTACAAGGAAATTAGTATCTTATGTGCTTGCTAAGGAATCAACATTTTAACCACGTGCGTTTTCTAAGTGTACAGAAAAACAATACCAAAAAAAATCGCACTAACTGTTCGATTTGGTTTTAGGCTTTCCAAGATACATTTCTTCTGTAAAACACTATCATTTGCACAATTACTGTAGATGATCGTAACAATCCGTATGCTAGCACATTTCGAAGGAATACAGACGTGTTTTGGCTGGTAAAAGCGACAGCAGACTGAAGGCGGCACGCGGACAACTAAACTTGAAAAGTCAATGCACTTACAAAGCTAAGGAGGTAGGTGGGTTACTTACACATAATCTTACATCCTGAATGTATTTTACATAGATTTTATTATACAAACATACCCTCCTTCTGGCGCAGTCGGGTAAAAAATAGGAATAAATTGGTAAGTATTTTTAACTGGTTTATACAGATAGTTCAAGCTGGAAGCCGCCAAATCAATCGGTTATTTTGTGTCGTCTACCTTCTTGTTGTACATAAATACGGTAAAGTAATCTGTGTCGTTACATTTTTTTTCAAAGATGGGATTGATCCTAAAAATTAATATGTATGAGACTGGTAAAAAAGGAAAAGCATAGGTAAGTATTTTGATTTTCTAATCCCAAGATAGCCCCACTTGATTAGAGAGAATCCATTTAGGTATTTAAAAGGTGAAAGAATTACTGACACATCAAGGCGAGAGCGAAAGAATAGATTTTGATTAATTGAGATCATTTCTTTGTTAATAAAGTGTTAAAATATAGAGGAACGTAAATGGATCCCAAGTTATTGTATTCTTAATTGGAAGAATAATTGCTTTTTTACTTAACATGGGACTAGAGCTCGTGTACTAAGTAGGTCATGATGCTGACAGATATGACTAGCTGACCCCGTACAAGTATGACTAGCTGAAAGGTCCTACTTTTATTTGGCATGTATTTAAATGATCTTTTTAAATTNTTTTGACTGCAAATCCTACACCTGAACGCCGAGGCTCGAAGGAAGCCATACCTTTCCAAAAGAAAGTGTAGCCGCCTCCGGGCTCCACCAGCTCTCCTTCATCAGCAAGATGCGTTTCGCTGAGTGCGGCCACATCCACGTCATAGCGATGAAGTTCGCGAGCTACAATGGCGGTTTTACGTTCAGGGCAGACGCTGGCATCTCGATCAATAAGCGTTCTCACGTTCCACGCGCCAAAGGTCATGATAGGTGGATTCATGATTCGTTTACTTTTGTAGCGTCGACCACGTATTCATATGATGCGATGGTAGCCGCGGTTACTACCACCTTCCAGGTAGGGACGGACGTTTTTTAGGGCACCTTTTCTAGCCCCCTCCCTGGCTGAGCAGGGAGAGCAGTGCCTCCCTAAATAGGGCTGCTCTGTCATCCCAGGTGCTGCCGAATCCACACTGCCGCCCCAAATTTGCAGTGCACAAACGACCACGGCGTGTACTCACACCCCTGGGACCGCCCGTGTGCAGGAATCAGACAAAGCCTAGCTTGCATCAGGCCAGACCTCTCTACCTCATCCCATCGCCACAGGACTTAACTTCATCGGAGTCCTTTAGACGGNTAATTTAAAGATAAAATATAATAAAAAACATCATTTATTTTTAAAAGTGCACATACAAAAAAGATCAATTAGTTTTTAGAGGATCAAATAATATTGTCCCCTTTTATTTTTCGTGCCCATGGTATACCTACCTACTTACATAGGTAAAAGTGATGTAATTAAATGTAACTGCAAGGACTTTCAGAGGTTCCGAATCTACGAATATTTTCCATTTTCCAAATAGAACTGAGAATTACAATGTGGTCTTCAAAATATGTATTCCCTAGAACTCAAACTGTGGACCTTTGAGTCGAAAGCCCGGCAGCCTTTAACTTCAAGAGTCTTCGAGTTGTAGACAAACATGTTAGAAGAACTTTATAGCTTGTTCAAATTTTCAATTGACCTACAGTCTAATTTTTTAGAAATCAGCAGAAATGTCATCAAATATGGCCAACTGACATAAAAATATTTTTAGTCTGTGCACTAGTGATGCGACAAAACCTCTCGTTAATCGCGAAGTGAAATTATTGTAGTACTTGCTACTCGCCGGGTGATCGTCAAAATACTAAAAATATGCAACAAAGTCGCAACATTGAATGTGAACTGCCCCCCTAGACAAAACGCACTTTTTGATCGAATCGAAAATCGAATTCGTCAAAACTCCATACAAAAAAGGGGCTTTTCGACCACTTTGCGACTGGTTTGCGATTATAATTTGCACTTTGTCTAGACCCACGGATTATGAAATTTTCGAGAACAGGAAACAAACTGTATGCACAGATGTAATCAAAAAACACACTGGACAGTAAAACAATCAATTATCCGTAAAGTCATTAAACTTCAAATAGTTGCAAAAAGTTCTGTTTGACAGTGTTGCTACTAGTGATATCTCTGTACCCCCAGTGAAAAGGGATCTAACTCGACTTAGATCAAAATTGACTTTATAACATAATGTGAATCTCTGAAAAATTAGCTATTTTTGTATCTAATCGGTATGTTTCTACGACGTATAGAAAAGAAAATAATTTTGTGCCAAATGATACAAGTAAGGCTTTGTGAACCAATTTTGAGTTTTCTTTCGTGTATATTGATACATGTCTACTTTTAACAAAGTGTACCGGAGGCTTCTTTCAATTTTTTATTGTGTCAAGAGGTACGACTCGTGTTACTACTTTTTACACGATTGAAGTTGTTCAGATTGAATTTGTGATTAACAATATAAGATGACTCATATTAATATACACAAAAAAAACTATGTATTGTTGGTTGGTGAAAAAGAATGTAACTTAATTTATATCACAAAAAGTAAAAGACAAATGATTATTTATTTTGTGTATAATGATTCAATTAGACTAATACCATTAACCACAAAAGTTTCGTACATGTGTAAAATGTTATCAGTTACTTAGATCAAAAACATTTGAAAATCGCAACTAATGATTTGGTTAATTATTTGGTGTAAAATGATATAACTTAGCCCAATTGTCAGATTAAAGGAAAACATAATGCGTAGTTTATAAATCAAAGAACTTTAGTTAATAGTTTTAATAAATAATGGTTAACATCTACTAGTAAAACATATAATTGAATTCATAGTGCCTAACGTTGTCAATAAAAGTACTTAATAAGTGCATTATAGAATTTACAAGAGCTCCAACTACCAGAACTCTTTATAAACAAAACTCATCACCTTAGACAATAAATTGAACTGGGCGAGTCATGTCGAGAACAAAATAAAAATGGCCTGTATAGCATTCCATCAGTGCAAGAGACTCATTGGTAGTAGATGAGGTCTCAACCCAAAGATAACACTGGCTCTACACGTCGGTTATATGGCCCTCTTACACAAAATATTATAGATCACTTGTGTGGTGGCACAGAACACAACTATCAACAGCAAGATCAAAACTCCAAAGCCTGCAACGCCTAGTAAGCATAGCGGCCACTAGTTGTATGAGAACCACTCCATCGACATCACTTGAGTACCTTCTGAATCTCAGATCTTTAGACCTCATCATTCAGGAGGAAGCGCAAGCAGCCGCTCTAAGACTTAAAGGTAAGAACGGCATATAGAAGCAAAACAAGGAGACAGGACATTCCACGATCCTGCACAAAACCCTAATAAAAGAAATACCTCTCACCGAGGCACCTATCGGCAGAATTCCCTGTGTTCACTCTTCGACTGAAGATATAATATCCAGCTTACAGCGGAAACGCAAGATTGCTCTGGAATCAATGAAGTTAGGATATTACACTGACGGCTCCAAAACCCAAAAAGGTACGGGAGCTGGTGTCTTCTCGAATTACCTAAATATACTAAGAATATCAACAACACTTGATAAACACAATACAATTTTCCAAGCAGATTGCAATCAGAGCAGCACAGGCGGTTGCAACCATAGACATCCGAGGTCTGAATATAAAAATAATCTCAGATAGTGCAAGCAATACAAAGCAACTTAATATACTACATTATAATACTTATATTGGAATGCCATGACGCGCTCCTAAGTCATTGCAGATGCAAATGGCGTTACCCTGCACTCCTGAAGTGGATCAAAGGACACAGTAACTCCTTGGGCAACGACGCAGCAGATGAACTGGCCAGAAGGGGATCGTACACGACGGTATTTGGTCCGGAACAATTATAATGCCGATACCATAAGCACAGATCAAGACCTGGCTGCGCTCCAAAATAGAAAAATAACACCACACAGAATGGAAAGATTGTGAAAGATGTAGGCAAACAAAAGATGCAGTTGTGGATATTATATCGAAAAAGTTAAAGACTCATAAGACTTAACAGGGACAACATCCGCAAGGTCCTAAGTGTAATAACAGGTATGTTAAACAAACACCTACACAGTATAGCTGTACAGACAGCCTGATGTGCAGAAGATGCATGGAGGCAGAAGAAAAACCACAGCACGTGCACAAGGAGTGCAGAAGCGTAGCAGATCAACAGGCTCAAATTCTCCAATCACCAGGGTCGCTGCAGAAGGCCTGTAGAGACCTAGATAGGCTGCTGCTACCTGGGGGGATCTGGAGCGGTTGGAATAGGAAGATCAAATAGCGCACAATGGTCTAATCAAAAGGTTAAGTGCAATATTCGATTGCCCTGCAAAACTAACTACGTAAGTCCTTATGAATGGATACTATGTATAAAGTAAATAATTATGTAAATGGCATGTGTTGCTGGACTTTATCTGCTTAGCTCGCAAGTATAACATGTCTTGTTAATCATGTCTCTATTGATTTAAGAAGATTCCCGTCTTAGGCAGTTCGATTTTTTCAAGTTATTTATGATTTAAGAAGAGGCTGACAAGGGTGGCTAAATATCTTGCGCTGCTTCTTCTCAGCACTGACCTATTTATGTCCCAAAATAAAAGTAGGGTTCAAGTGATACTAGGACGTGTTAAAGGGCTTTTTAAAAGCCTCTTTGTTGAAAACAAATGCATTTTATGACTTTACTTTTATATTATCCTTCTGTAGCCAAAAAGCAATCAATATAGCTTGACATCATCATCTCTGGTCCAGAGTTTGATTCCCAATAAGGTAATTGTAGAAAACAAACTTTTCTCTGTCTCCTGTCTAATTAGTTGATGTGAAACCATTGTTGTTTCTGGTCTTTATTACCCAATTGCTTCAACTAATACTTACTTTAAAATAGGAGATAATGTATGTGATTTAGGCCGATATCATTCATGGTATATGGTGTAATAATTAATAAAATAGTAGTTTCAGATCAGAATAAACATTTAAGGAGTAAATAATTAGAATCCACTCTAAAATTCACGCCTTATTCCTTTACAATCGCCACTTATATCACTTTACACATAATTATTAGGATACTTAGATCGCTATTATGTTAGTTAGATCAGTTTACACATTTTTTTTCTCATCACAAAATTGGTGTATATTGATATAAGTAGAAATTTTTGGACGATTTACCCTAAATAACCTGAAATAATGATTCCTCATAGTGTAATTACTAATGTTTGTTTTACAACTTTTTCTAAAATTAAAGAAACAAAAAAATATCAACAGAAATAGCGTAAAATGTATCACTTTACACTTGTTAGCGGGTGGTCAATTCAGTGTGGTGTAAAATGATTTATGTCCCATTACATCACTTTACACGAATGTAAAGTTGCCGTGCATGGCGATATAACTGGGTTTTTATTTAATAACGAAAAAACTACATGCTATATTTCCCAAACTGGCACACTGCCTAATTATATCTAACATTACTTTTCACCTAAAAATATTTCACCAAGTTATCTCTAATAGCGACGAAGCAGGATTTTTTTTAACTTCAAATGCGATTTCCCAAAAATCACCATTTTCGACTTAACTCCGTTTTCACTGGGGGTACAGCTCGCTCGCTCAGTTCTTTGTTGCTCTATTCCGCTAGGCTAGGGAGGTTATTTAAGATGCTATCAATTGAAAAAAGATTTTTATGTTCTTTTATTTTATTTACTTATATAGAAAAATAAGCAATGGAACAATACGTAAGAATAATTGCATAAAAAAGTAAAATAATTTTGTTTAAATAAAACCGACTAAAAATTAAACTGACTCCGAAAAAGTATACACTAAAAGTAGAAAAATAATTTTACGTTATCTCCAATATAAAATTAATCAGTAATCGGAATAAGTGAATACTTAAAATAATATCGATTAAATTTACAGATTATTGTCTATGACTCACAGGTTACAGCACTGATGTGTCAGAGACAAGTCATAGACAATATGGAGATAACACATGATTTTAAACGTCAAGTCAATTTGACAAGTCTCACAAATTTTCATCGTCCACGTATTTTGCTAAAATACATTGTTTCAAAGATTGATTTCAAACTTGTATAAACGTGAAAATAAAGTTGGTTTCATGGGCTTGTTAAATAATGTGTATGATATTATGAACACGTAAGTGATTATGGTGTGATTGTGTATGAAAGTGTTTGTTTACATCTCTGCTGGATTCTAAAAAATCAAGGTTATACTTTCTTTAATTTATTCGACGAAGTTTCAACAATAGCAAAGTTAGCGCGTGTGACGGTTGCGTGCTACGGCTGCCTTAGAACGTAATCAGCCGCACGTTACAATTAACTAGACTATAAGCTGTTGGGAACAAAGAGTTTATAGTTTATGGAATCAAAAACATTGTACGGTTAAGTTAGATATGGATTGAGATTATGAAAATATGAAAGAATGTTACCCAAACCCAAACAAAGAAATGATTTAAAAAGTAGTAAACTGGGTGAACATTAATATTATTTATTTTATTTTGAAATAATACTTAGTCATTGAAATATGATGATGATGATGTATTGAATATTAAATACCTTCCTAGAGTAGGTAATAATAGCCCAGGTTGCTTACGGTTAAATACATGACCCTATAAAGTTATAGGTTCATGGTTAAAGAAGTTAGATAGATCCAGTTACTTTTAACTCGAGCTTTTGTTGGTTAGTTTACTGTTTAGGTTGAGGTTTAGGTATTGTTGCGTGTTGTATCTGTAAAAGTACCGTTAAAATATCGATTAAAAACCGCGGTGTCATGTGAAATGCGGGCTTGTCTTCTTTATCGCGATGGTTTAACTTTTAAATGCATGCCATAATTACCCTTATAGAAAGCCATTAAAAGAGTTAATTATGTTAAATTGGAAGGGTAGCTTTTTAGATAGGAATAGATAAGAAATAAGAACTGTTTTATTGCACATAAACTAATAGAATAATACTTTCATTTTAGTAAAAAATAATAATTTAGGTTGTCTCATAGCGAGGAATGATAAGAGGGGCCAGTCCATTATCAAAGTAAGAATAAGCAGAAGAAGTTTTACTATGGAAACCCAACGAAGGGGTTACCTACGCCATATCGAATAACAAATGATCGAAAATCAAAATATCGAATACGTTTCATCCTCAGATCATAGAAGGGAATAGATGTGAAACGGGGGCGTGGCGCGTGTCTCCGCGATATGCCCAGAAACGAACATCGGCCGCGTAGCTATAGTCCGATTTTTAATTCGACGGAATTCTGACAGCTGTCATTTTTTGACAATTCAGATGTGATAAGCCTTTTTTGCTTTGAATTATTAATAAATAATATGAAATGAAATTTCATCAAGTACAACTTACAAGAATGAACTATTGTTTGTTTTGTCAATTCAATGTACACTAATTATTATGTACATTTTAGAGATTAAATAGAAAAAAACGTGTTTTAACACAGTAAAACAACATATTATCATAAACGAAAATATGTATTGATCATCAATAATCATTATCGTCGTCATAATCAACTTGGATTATAAAATTGGCATCTTGTTAAATTGGTTATTTTATGAAGCTAAGATTTTATTAACAAAAAGATTTTCATAAAAAAGGTTTGTAACCCATGGATTATTGACCAGGGAGTCCAGTAATAGAAAAATAATTTCCCAACTTTTTTTGTAACTTCAAAAATATGATAATAAAAATTCAAATAACCATTTTGAAATGATCAGTACATTTTTAAGCCTTAGTTTTTCAAGTGAAACCTTAAATTCAAGAAAGGATTATTTTTTAATTTGTGAAAATGCTCTCCATTCATAATGGGAATGTTTCAATGTTGACAACACTTCTGAAATGTCAAAATTCCGTCGAATTAAAAATCAGAGTTTAGGTTAGTCGCGATTAGGGTATGCAAAACCGAAAGTTTATCAAAAACCGATTTTTTTTTCGGTTTTCAAGAAAAAAAACCGGTTTTCGGTTTTTAATCGGTTATTATCGTTCTATTTTTTTTTTTCAATCAACTAGTAGTTACATACAGCGATTTGTTACGTCCTGTCCGTTTTGTGTTAGATTACATTATTTAAGAGAGGGTTATAACAGTTTTGATAAATTTAGCTTATTCATTAGGCATTATAGGCACATAATGCATAATGTATAAGCTAAATTTAACTCAAGGGATGGTAGTTTATCTCCATTGTACGTAATAATTGTCAACGAATACGTTTTAAAATTCATTACTCTGTCGGTTTAGTATTTTGTTAATTACCACCATGTACGTAATGTAAAAGACCTACATCAAAAACGTACTTGCTTACAATTACTATTGATATAAGCAATATCTTAATTTAAAAAGCATAATAAAATGTAAAAAGCTTTAATTTTGTGAACGTTAGGTGATTACGATTGATATTTTAAGCTATATCTTAAAAATAAAAAGCTTGTAATTAAAAAGTAGAATAAAATGTAAAAAGCTTTAATTTTGTGAACGTTAGGTGATTACGATTGATATTTTAAGCAATATCTTAAATTAAAAAGTAGAATAAAATGTAAAAAGCTTTAATTTTGTGAACGTTAGGTGATTACGATTGATATTTTAAGCAATATCTTAAATTAAAAAGTATAATAAAATGTAAAAAGCTTTAATTTTGTGAACGTTAGGTGATTACGATTGATATTTTAAGCAATATCTTAAATTAAAAAGTATAATAAAATGTAAAAAGCTTTAATTTTGTGAACGTTAGGTGATTACGATTGATATTTTAAGCTATATCTTAAATTAAAAAGTATAATAAAATGTAAAAAGCTTTAATTTTGTGAACGTTAGGTGATTACGATTGATATTTTAAGCTATATCTTAAATTAAAAAGTATAATAAAATGTAAAAAGCTTTAATTTTGTGAACGTTAGGTGATTACGATTGATATTTTAAGCAATATCTTAAATTAAAAAGTAGAATAAAATGTAAAAAGCTTTATTTGTGAACGTTAGGTGGTATTTTTGTCAAATTTCAATACACTAAGTATTACAGTAATAAGCTTCTGCAGATATCGCAAATAAATGAGATTCAATGTTCGAAACAATTCAGAAATAAAAACTGTTCAATTCACTCACACATAGGTTAATTATTCACTGCAATAATCACCAACCACCGGGGATTCCCCGTTTAAAGGTAAACGACGGAGTAACCAAGTGACAATGTTGCCAAGTTATAAATTGTAAAATAACCAAATATTCGTCAAATATCAAAATACCCAGGTTATATTATAATAAAATGATATTGCTTATTTATGGAATTTGTTACATGTATACAGATAGAAAAACCGATTTAAATCCGGGTTTCGATTTTTAAAACCGGTTTTAGAATTTGTCGAAAAAGGGCGGTTTTTCCGATTTTTCGGTTTCCGATTAACCGGTTTTGCATTCCCTAGTTACTTGCGATTATAAGATTTTACAAAAAAAAAACAGTATAAGTAGGTAATTAGTAACTGTCAACTATGTAATTACTATAAGAGCTAGTTGAAAGCCTAATATAGGCATTATTTTTGATAAACATATGCGGTACGCAGATCGCCATAATTAAAAAATAAATGCGTGATAGTAGTTAATAATAACGTATAATAATAAAAAGGTTTTCATACGTAAGCATTTTGTGAAACCAGTTTCGAGCCTTGCTCCTAGCGATAATCTTGTCGACTCCATTTTATCTTTGTTCTTTCACTAGCGTTTTCTAAGTGTGCGTCACGTCACGCGGCCATTGATTGACCATAAGGCACGCCATCTGGCCAATCACAGCACTTTTAAGCCGGTTGCACATGTTGTCGTAGACTCTCAGTCGCTTTGTTTTTACACAGTTGAATGTGTGTGTGGGAGCTGTGGTGGGGGAAATGTGGGGACACTGGTTCTCGTTTTAGTTACGCGCGACTTCATATCTATTCTCTTTCTATGATCTGAGGTTTTTTTTAATTTAAGTTATTTGTATGAAAGATTACGCGGTAATAAGCAGTTTACGATTTACGAGGTATTAAAAAAACTACTTACTAGATCTCGTTCAAAACAATTTTCATTGGTAGTTTTTATAGTAATGTACATCATATGTTTTTTTTTAGATTTTTCATTTTCTTATTTTAGAAGTTAGAAGGGGGGGACCAACTTTTTTCCACTTTGGAAGCGTCTGTCACGCAAACTGGTTTAGAAAAAAAATATTTTAGAAACCTCGATATCATTTTTGAAGACCTATCCATAGATACCCCACACATACGTGTGGGGTATCTATGGATAGGTAACACATACGTGTTTGATGAAAAAAAATATTTGAGTTTCAGTTCTAAGTATGGGGAGCCCCCAATATGCGGTTCACAGAATACATCTACCTACCAAGTTTCAACAGTATAACTCTTATAGTTTCGGTAAAAAATGGCTGTGACATACGGACGGACAAACGGACAGACAGACATGACGAATCTATAAGGGTTCCGTTGTTTGCCATTTGGCTACAGAACCCTAAAAAGTGTAAAATAAAATTATAATAATTAAAAAACTTCTTTAAAAACTAGCTTTTATTCTGAAATGCAGTTGTACTAAAACGAAAAAAATAATTGTACTTATGCAAGGTTTAAATATTTTGAAAGCTTGTAGCGCAAACATAAAAGAGGAATAAATTCCATGCGCGATACAAGCTTTCGAAATTATTTGAACCTTGCATACAATTTTTTTTTTTGTTTTATTTATTATCGTGTGTTAACGGATTAACGATTAACGTTAACTTGCGTTAAATCTTGCGAAATGTAACGGTTTAACGTTTAACGAAGTTAATTTTTTTATTAACGGTTTAACGATTAACGAAGTTAACTATTTGATTAACGGTGCCCAGCTATGACCAAGATGTTAGATACTTACCACCGTCCATGATGTCCTTTTTGCTGGCTTCGGCTGCTTTATCGCCTTTGCCTGCGTTGTCGTAGTTGAAGCAGGCTGTGAACAAAGAAGAACATTTTAAAACTCATCCCAAACCAACAACACACAGTCCATGACACAGTTAATAATTGTGAATGAGATCAGGCAGGAACTACTGGTCTGATTTGTAAAATTATATTTGTGTTAACCCCTTTATCGAGGAAGGCTTTATGCATAACATCACCTTACAGCCAAGACAGGCCGGAGCAGTATAGAAAAATGTTACAAAAACGTGAAATATTATTCTATTTTCTGTCACGCGTACGAAATCGCGAACACAGCTACTTAGGTAGTGTTAAGAAAAGTGATGGATCGGTGCGTTAATAGTTAATTGAGGACATCAGTTCGACAATCATAAACCCATCACAGATTCATGAAGGTTTCTATTGCCACAGCAATAGTATGAAATTAATTGTTAGGTATCTTATAAATATTACCGAAGCCAAATGGCGTGGACCATATTCTATCAAACTGAAGGCTGATCAGGGAAATAAATGCAAGAGAAAAATACCTTTCTCCAGATGTTCTAAACGAATGCTGCGGGAGTTTTTGAGTCCAGGAAAATGTTATGAATATTAACATAAGAAGACTGTTATCAATGTAAAGCTATTCACAATTAGAGAGTGGCCCCATCGAGCGACTTGGCGATGGCAATGGGCAAGTGTGGTGTGTGGTCAGATTGACAGCTGTGGGAAAATCCTCAGTAGGCAACAGCTTATTCAAACAATCAATAAAACACACAGTATCTAGAACTACCTATGGTTAATAAATAAGTACTTAATGGTCGTCCGTGACAACTCAAGGACTGACGGCAAATGCGATCCGCCTGTTTAATTCCCAAGCGATATGATATATGAAAGTTAATAATTACTTTAATAACTGAGTATTAGGGCCTTGCCACACTTACATCCAATTGTTTTACGCCCGTATTCACAAACATTACTATGTTATATGCGCGTGGACGCACAGCGTGACACATGAATAAATCACGGAGCTCTATTCAACCATGTGCGTCCGATTTGCAAATTTGTGAATTTGCTTTACCAACTCTATTTCGGAAGGGAGCTCTATATTCGGCAGATAATGCAACAAAATATGATACACATGATTGATCGACAGGGTTTATCAAACCTGAGGTGCCGATCTATTTGGAATAAAAGATAGCCTATGATCTTTCCTATGTCCATCCCCACACCTTAAATACATCAAAATTGGTTCAGCAGTTTAGTCGTGAAAACGTAACAGACATACAGATGGTTTACTTTTGCTTTATTATCTAAGTAGGTATGGTGGTATGGATTGCAATAAGTAGGTAGGTAAGAAGGTTATTCCAATTGTTGTAAACAACTTCAGGAGATACAATCGATTAATTTTTAAAGCGGCCATGTGTCACTCAATTTGCGACAAAGTCACCTACTGAATTGCTTAGGTTCTGGAAGTTTCTTTCGAGTCATGCTTGGCCTAACTAGTAGTACATGACTCACAGTCTGGCGTCCTCAGTCAGCCAAGCCTACGCGAGCTGTCTCAATAAAAGATAAACCAAATAGGCCGTGACTTCCAGCAATTTTGATAAATAGTGCAGAGACAATAGGTAGGTCTAGGTACAGCCAACACCCAGGCTAAACCTTTTTGTTGCAAAAACATAACTATTTAAACTTTTTAAGGTGCCCTTGTTAGCCTTTATGTGCCTTCTTTGTCTGTTGGTACATTGAACTGTGAAAAAGCGCTTTTCATTAAATCTAAATACTAGGTACCCTAAATAAAAGTTTTAAACACTAACTTCTTTGTTTATTTTTGTCTAAAATTCTGAAATTCGTAAAAATATGTAAATAATGTAACAGATTAAGAAAAAAAATTGAACGACCAATTTTCCTTTGGTAGTTACTAATAAAACATGAACTAACAGTTAAATAAGTGCATCATAAAGTTATAACATCATTTTAAATGTTAAAACACTAAACAAAAAATGTTAATTTGGAATTGTTACTAAATATATTTTCATTTCACTCCTCACCTGAGAATTCCCGCGAAGATTTCAATTTTTTTTTCAAGCAATGATAATTCGGCGTATTCAGCCAGGCCACTATCACCTAACACTCGCGACTCAATAATGTTCGATGGGAATGGGAGGCATTATGCTGTCACACTGGTAAAATCGATTTGCCATAACATCGGATAATTAGGCTATTCAAGTACGATTATTGTATCGCCACGGTTTATTGAATGTATTTTTTTTATAAAAACACGCAAATGGGTGATTCAGACAAGAGGAAACTATGGAATGACGCGTATCTTTATGAACTGGCTGGTGCATACACGGTAAGACAACAACTTTGACCTTGTGCCATATTTAGAAATTCTCTAAAAAAGCGGTTAACTTACTCTAGATGTGATGTTTTTGCCAACTTTTATTTTGATGTAAGGAAAAGCATAAAATATCATCTACTTGCAAAGCTAGTAAAACTTATTGATCACCAAATTGGAAGCTATTAGGAATACATTAGTCCTTATCAATCTGATTGTTATGAAATGTTATGTCGCCATAATCGGGTCGAGATTCTTATCAAAATTACATGATCAATATTGTCTATCGTTTTGTTTGGAATGATGCTATTGTTGATATATTGCTTGTAAACACATTAGAGATAGCCTTGAGAATATTCTGTCGAACTACAGACAACCTAAGACGGTCATTTCATTTAGTATAGCTACTTCAATAGTGCACCAATACTACAATAAATACACAGCAACGTCAATCACACTTGGAAAACTAGGACTTGGAATAGGGCGTTGTCTCTTGCGCTTAAACGGTAGGAACTCAGGGAATCAGGAAACCTGAGGCCGAATAAAATTAACAGGCTATCTGATAATAATCAGCAATCTTAAACCTAGTGCGGATGCTTAAGCGATCTCGGGGTATAGGGATTGATGAGGAGCGTCTCTCCATTAAAAGATAAGGCTGTTGTAATCAGATCTATAGCTGTTGTAATGACAATTAAAGTGATACCGCAGAGAAAAACCTTAATTTCTTCTACGGGTACCTAAGATGTTTTTTGGTAACTATGCGTAACTTGCGTAATCGTTGCCTTACTCGTTGTTGAACGCCCTTAGGCCTAAAAACTTTTTTAAACTTACCCGCCATAGAGGCGCTGCTCATCCTTCCGCGTGTAAAATCAATTTTTAAATTTTAATTCACAACTTAGATAATAAAATATTACTCAACAATAATCACAACTTTAAAATATATGATTTTTCTAACAAATGAAATGACATTAACGTTGTCAAAAGTTTGATAGTATTTATGAAAAATTAAATAAAGCTATGCAGGTTTTACTACTATCTGTCTCACGAATTAAAACGAGAGTATGGCCTGTCTAAAGGAGAGAGTAGTGATCATAAGGATGGTTTAAAAATAAATAATAATCATCGCCCAATTTCCAGGCCAATCCGTTCATCTCTAATGCCGTAAAGTTGAAAGAACAAGAAAAGAAAAACAATTTGACACTGACATTTTTGACAGTTCTGGCAGCTGACAGTTTGTGTGTGAGTTATAGTTCCAAAATACTGAGCCCCGATTACGGTAACTTTTAACGTCAACAATCCAGACACGCTTCTCGATTCTGCGATACGATTGGTCAAAACAGCTGACGTACGCTGTTGAACGACCAATCGTATCGCAGAATCGAGAAGCGTGTCTGGATTGTTGACGTTAAAAGTTACCGTAATCGGGGCTCTGGACTGTCCTGTCGATGACATTGACAGTGGGGCGCCACCGTCAATACCGGATCGCTGGTTCAGATTTTTGCCATGTTGGAAACCATATAGTTGAACGATGGTAGCGCCCCCCTGTTATTGAGTTTGGCGGGACAGTTCAGCGTGGGTCATCTATAATTTCATGTATTACTTTTCTCTATGGTTAATTTATCTCTATAGTTCCAAAATACTGAACTGTCCTATGCATGACATTGACAGTGGGGCGCCACCGTCAATACCGGATCGCTGGTTCCGATTTTTGCCATGTTGGAAACCATATAGTTGAACGATGGTAGCGCCCCCCTGTCATTGAGTTTGGTGGGACAGTTCAGCGTGGGTCATCTATACTTAATCTGTGGTTACGTTACAATACAAAGTGAGGTTATGATGTTTTGGTTTGATGGTACAAAACAAAGTAACTTTTACCAAAAATACAGCGGTAATTCGTTAATTTACGTATTTGACAAAAATTTAATAAACAATGCCACCAAAAAAGAGAGGCACCGTTCATAACCGACGCACAAACCATCATGTTAAACGAGATTACGCCGAGAAATTCAATGACCTGAGTATCCAGTCGTCGTCAGAAGAATCAAATGAAAACGAGAGCTCAGGGAGTTCAGATGACGAGGGTGTTCCACCCACCTTCAATATCAGCATGTGGGATTTAAATCACTGTGACCCTAAAAAGTGTTCAGGAAGAAAACTCGCTAGACATAACCTCATCAAGAACTTAAAACTTGGACAACGCTTTCCAGGACTCGTATTGTCTCCTGTTGGTACTCAGTGTGTGAGCCCGGCCGATAAGGATATAATAGAAAAGTTTGGACTAGCTGTGATAGATTGCTCCTGGGCGAAAATCGATGAAACCCCATTTGACCGTATGAAATCAAATCATCCAAGATTGTTGCCATTTTTAGTCGCTGCAAACCCCATAAATTACGGAAAGCCGTACCAGCTTAGCTGTGTTGAGGCATTGGCAGCGGCTATGGTTATTACAGGCCAAAAGAAAGCGGCACAATTTTATTTAGGAAAATTTTCATGGGGCCATTCTTTCTTGGAATTAAACTCTGAAGTGTTAGATCTGTATTCTAAATGTACTGACAGTAAGAGTGTGATAGAAGCACAGAACACCTTCTTAGAGAATGCAAATAAAGAAAGAGACTCAAAACCTATGTGGCCTCCGAGTGATTCTGAGACTGAGTCAGATGATAGTTCATAGTAATTTTACATTTAATAGTGATGTTATTCATGTAATGTTATTATGTATTTGTAAATAATTGTAAAAGTATCAATATATTTAAGCAATATTTACCTCAAATGTAATAAAATAGGTGCGATTTATTTAAAAGTGTTGTATAATTTATGAGTATTGACCTTTGTATAATTGTGACAAGTATTCACATTTTAACAAAATATAAAAAGTACCAAAAAAATACCAGTTGTAGGTATAATTTTGAAAGATTCACTTTTCTGAAACACATTTTATTTGCTATGTTAAAATAACGCCATCTAGCAGACACTTCATAAACTAAATGCGTCATAGTAAGTAGCGCCATCTATTTAATCACAGTTGTTTTAAATTCAACGAGTCAGTGACGTAGTTGGTAGTTTAAAAGCAAACCAACAGGTAGCGCTATATTACCAAAGACCGGTAAAAAGCTTCCCGAAAGTTGAGCTTGGTGTACATTCAGTTAGTTTGCTTTTGCATTTTGTGAGTGTAAGTTGGGTCTGTGACGTTCGAAGTGTGTTTTCGTAACTCGCGGAGTAACTTATTTATCACTAACTGTTTTGTGTATGAGTGGTGAAATTCTGTGTATAGTGATTACTGTGTATGTGGCTAATAGAGAAGTGACTATTCATCGGAATTTACCTAGAGAAAAACTTTTAGGTGAGTTTGTCCGTACATTTACTTCGGTGCAACCTGTCACGCAGGTGTCTCGCAAGTCAGTAACCTCAATGATGAATAAACACTACAATTTTCCATGTACCGATATACATTTGCCATTAATTCGTAAATAAAAACTTAGGTAAACTTCGTATCTTCTGTTTTTTTATTTCTAAAAAGTTATAAATTGCCTTTACTTCGTTCCTAGACACGTTGTTTCAAGGCTAATAGTCTACTTTTATAGAGCAAGCTTTATCTAAGTAGATACGAAACTTGTGCTGGTTCTCTACATTGTTTTTTTTTTAATTTGTTTTAAAAAGACAGTTTTGTTTAAAAACTTCGAACTTAGACGTACCTACCTAATTGGTGGCCACTGAGCAAATAAACTAACTCTACGTTCATGTTTGCTGGTGGCTGTTTTCACTGGTGGCTCTACCACCGTGTTTTTGCTTGCCGGTGACAAAATGGCCAATGGACTGGTGCGGTAGCGTGAAGTTTAGAACCGAGTAGGTTAAGTACAGGTTCGATAGCCGATTTTAAAAACGTACCTTATAGGTACCTACTTACTTAAAATGAATTTTTGAGTTTCGGTGTTATAAAATGCTATTAGACGGCCAATGTAGGTACCTACCTACTTAATCCATTGGTGTTAGTGTTTAACTAACACTTTCAACCTCTATTAAAAATCTATCTGTTATTAGCTTGTTAGGTAGGTAGGTAGGTACCTACCTACCTACCTACCTGCTATATACTGAGTTAGGTAGGTAGGTACAGTCAGCGTCAAATAGTTCGTGACACCCAAAATGGCCAAAAAGTTGTGTTGCGAACTTATTGGCTACTTTGGGTGTCACGAACTATTTGACGCTGACTGTACTTGGAATTTTTACGCTACACTCCTAAATTAATAAAACCTAGATGGATAGTCTTCATACAAACGCTTCGTCAAGAGTGAGGCAAAAATCTTATGTCATTAGTGTCAATTTTGTTCGGGAGTGTAGACAGTGAAGGCGATTTTCCCGAAAGTAGGGAAAATTTTAATACGTTTTTAATTATTTTATAATTAACAAAAACAAAACGCATCATGTACTTACTTATTTATTGAATTCAAAGTACCTACCTAATAACAATAAGATAAATCGACTTAAAAGTCTCGATTTCATAAAAAAGGAAGTGTATTTGTACGGCGAACAATTGGGAAAAAAATTTTCTTGTTACTGGTATCATTCCCGTATTTAATTTTTGAAAGCCAAATTCAAGCAAAATACGCGTCTAATTGTAGTAGAAATGTAACACTGGTCACTTTCTTTCGTTTTTCTGATGTATTTAAGACACCCTTTCACAGCACAAACCGTTTTAATTAATTAAAATTCGTCGGACGTGTTTACCAATTTTTCACTTTGACAGTTCATGTGACGTTTACGGGTGAGCCGTGCCGGCTCCCTAAAAACTGCCTCACTTTTCGTGCACTGACTATCTATCTAGGTTTTATTAATCTAAGGCTACACTAAGATTATTGGGAGTAGCTATTTTTTGCAATAATTTATTTTAAGAGAAAAGAGGTAGGTAGACATTTGCACCTACTTTCACACTTAAGTAAGGATGCGCACTATAGAATTTGCTACACTGGATGTGTTCTGTAATCTGCGGTCGTCAAAGTGAACGCAGCCGGCATCTTGGAACAACATTGATTTATCCTATGCTTAATTTTTTCGATGCGATCTGACAGTGCGGGCACGAGCAAAGAACGCAAACCGGACTGCTGACGAATTGCCCTGACCGACAATGTTAAATTCATCTATGATGCGGGCTGCGTTCACTTTGACTTGACCGCAGGCCGCAGAACGCATCTAGTGTAGAAAATCCTTATCCATAATGTCCATAATAAAATATTGAAACTCTTCCTCGTCCCAAAACACTGGCACCTAAAATTCTGAACGTAATTCCATTTCAAAATGATTCTGACATGTATTTCTGATATTTTGACAATGTCAATAGTATTTTGAGGAGAGTTCGATGTGATCGATAAAATTTCAGTGATTTCGTCTAAAAGGCGGAATTTCACTAATGCGCTGGCGTTTGGAAGAAAACATGTTGATAAGATTGATATCGACCGCTTGATTTACGTGTCATTGTGACTATGTACTTGTCCGGTAAGTTGCAACATTATTTACTATCCATACCTACTCTTATTAAACAAACCAACCTCTATTTCACACCTTGCAAGCTTTATTTTGGTAACCTATGTCCTTCTCTTAGGTCCAATCAATCTCTATAGATGACCATAATTCATCAAAATTGATTCAAAGTAGTAAGACGTAAATAAAAATGTATCTTGGAATCCATCATTTTTTTGTTACGATACACGATTGACTATGTAATAGACCTTAAAGTGCGCGGATGAAACTACAGATAGAAGCAAGGTTAAAAGCTAATATGCGTCCATTGAGGACATGTTCTATCAATTTCTATCCATAATTCAAAATTTTACCCTAGGTTTGTCTCCCTTGTGCTCCCAACTTGCTGGATGGAATTTAGCTCAGGAGACTGACTAACCAAGGTCTGCGTGTAGTTTTTCCACTTATTAAGGTGGTCACGTAGACCAACTTTAATCAGATAATTTTATCAGTAACCTGTAATTTTACAGGTCAACCATGTTGTAGATGTGACCATGTGGTACGTCATGTGAACGGACTGTTTGGATCTGTGCATGTCAAATTGTGCTCGTTTCAAGAGTTTTCGAGCCGTTTATTTTGAATGTTACAATAACTAGTACAGAAAAAGCATCATAATGAGGCCCTCCCAGGACTCCGGGGCTCCGAGTCAGAGTTGCTCGTGTACTACTTGTACGTATAAAAGTGAATCTGAAAACCCATCTATCAAACGAATCATAGCAGGAGGATCGAGAATCGATAAACTTTATTACGGTAAATATATACCGCTAAGAGAGCGAAAGTTGTTAGATAAATTAGTCAGAACAAGAGCTGTCTACGACGATATCAGGAATCAACTTCTGTCCGAAAGTGATGTCAGTATTAAAGAAAAAGCTAACTTGAAACCGAGAAAACACGTACAGGCGCGCCCTATGGCGGCTACTGATAAGAGCAGTGCGATTTTAGAGCTCGTTGATCTTGTTGATAAAGGGAATGTGAGCGGCGGGAAAAAACTGAGCGAATGCTGTAGTTGCTGCATCTGCGGTTCCAAACAAGCCCACACCCATGAGCACACGTCACACATGCGTCGCCATAGACATGCTCATGGGAAAGCTCACGGTGGTGCTTACACTACGTCAAGAACAAGCATGATCCGCAAAAAAATGGGAGAAGTAAAAAGGAGTGTTAGGTTCAAAGCAAAGTCCATTAGATCTGCACCATGCACATGTGCATCTAAAGTCGGCGGCATGATTAAACGCCAGTCACAAGAAATCATTAAACGATTACGACCTGAAGGTTCTAAAGCTATGTTGGAACAGACTGCGATAGAGTCTTATGAACGAACCGCCGGGGGACAGAAGAAGCAAAAAATAATGCAAAAAACTTACCAAAAAATTAGAAGATCTAAAACCAACTTAATGGAGAGTATGGGGGAAGGAGCTAGAAAATTGAGAGAATCACAGACGAAAGTAAAAGAACACTTTGGAGCTGAAGCCAAGAAATCATTGGAAAGAATGAAACATGCAAAACACAGAGCCAAAGAAAACGTTAAAACTGTTATTAGAAAATCTATGCGTAGAAGGCAACCGCCATCTGAAGAATTGAATTTCGACGAATTGGATTTTCCAATTCCAAAAAAAGATTCGATAGCAAAATTTAAAGAAAGGCTTCAAAGAAAAAAACACGATCGTGATTACCACGCATGCGAACATGAGTGTGTTGCTGACGAATGCGTACCTGAGAATTGTTTTAAAATTATAAAATTGCGAAGAATTCGACGGGAAAAGAAAGAGAAAGTAAAGCAGGATAAGTTTGGCGTTGAAAAAAATGTTAGTGTGTCATCAGGTGCATCAAGTGTAGGTTTACAAGCTCAACAACAAGGAGTAGGTGTGACCACAGAAACAGACCGCACCAAAAAACAAGCAATCAAAAAGAAGCGACCTTCAGCGGAGCCGCGAATTAGTGTAGATCTTGGCATCAAAAAGACAGGCATTGAACCTCGTGTTACTGTTACAAAATCTAGAAAAGTAAAAGAAAACGAAATGTGCGCTTGTCAGGAAGCACATTCTAAAGTACCTCCAAAGGAAACTAAATCGGATAAATCTACGACAAGCCTACCACCTGTGGCCTCAAAACCAAAAAAAGGCCAACAGGCAAGTTCGTCTGTTAGTTTAGGAATAGAGATTCGTAAAGGGAAAGCTAGAAAAACATCACAAAAGCAATCGGAAGCGTCTGGCCATATACACATGAAGAAACAAGGTCGAACTCGACACGCTAAATTAGGTTCAGAACTAGAAAAATCCTCACAAACAAAACTGACATCTTCAAAAAGAGAGGCCCGTGCTGGAAGTCATGCTCTTAAAAGATGTTTCTGTACTTTGAAGTTAAAAGGAAAAGGAAACCGATACAGACCGGCATTATCTTCTTCAAAACATACGACGACTGCAACACAGTCAAAAACTTCAACACGCAAATTAGACCAAATGGATAGGAATGTTGAAGAGCGTGTGCAAACTAAAAAACTAAATCGCCAGGTCGCCAGAGAACCTGGAAGGGGAATCACCACAGGAGTAAGTGTTAAACCAAAGCAAAAATCAGTTTCGAGTTTGACATCAAAATCTTTAAGCACAGGCTCTGTAGCTAATTCACCTAAAAAAATGGATAAAACTGAAAAACGTACATCGTCTTCTACTCGTGCGCTGGAACAAGTAGAAAATAATGAATCACAAAGACAAATAGTACGTGTGGGCTCTACATTCAGCTTCAGTATAGAATTTTACAAGGATAAACCTAAAGATGAAATATTGGAGCAGACTCAGGAGAAAGTTGTCGAAGATCGAGTGAAGAAACATACTAGAGGTACTGGTAAAAGAAAACGTTTACGCCATAGACATTCACAAATCAGTAGTTCAACGGGAAAATCGAAATACACACTGACAAAACACAGTTTGCGTAGATGTTTTTGTACATTGAAATTAGCCAACGCGGGCAAAAAGAAGATGAAAACGTCACGTTCCCAAGGAAGTGCTACGTCGCCCTATACTCCAGATATACTTGTTAGTGTCAATAGAGCCATTGCAACAGATAAACATAAACTATTACCATACGAATGTGAACCAGGTATTTGTGTCCCAGATGAGTGCGATCCTTATGAATGTCAAAAACTAATAAATAAAAGACAGATGAAACATGACACCAAACAGTCCAATACCGACTATCGAAAAACTAAATCAACATCTAGTTTGACTTCAAGATCTATACCTAATAAAACGAAAAAAGTACAATCTACTACGGCGACATACGAGTCTCCCAGTAATAAACATAAAGAAAAAGGAAAGGCTCTAAGGCGGATTCGAACAACTCCCAGTAGCCCTGAACGTCAAGTGGTAAGGATATCGTCTAGTTTCAGCTTTAACGTAGAATTTTACAAAGATAATAATGACAAAGCATCCGTTGCTCCAATTGACGAGGGTCCCAAAGAACGGCCATCTAAAGCGTCGGAAATAACAAAAACCAATAAAGATAGGGGTCATCAAGACAGGATAAAGAAACGTCAAAAGTCAACATCAATGTTGGTAAAGAAAAAAAATCGAGCTTCTTTTATTGGACCTGCTATGAAAAGATGTTTCTGCACTCTGAAATTACAGAAAACAAAACATAACAAGCAAATACAACAGATTGACCAAGTAACAACTGGAACTGTTACTCCACATAGTAACGTTGTGGATTATAAAAATGTCATGCATACAAAAGGCACAAAAACCAAAAAGGGAAGACAATATGCTTTAGAGCCATACGAATGTGAACCTAATGTATGTGTTCCGGGAGACTGCGACCCTTACGAGTGTTTAAAAAGAATACAAATGCGCCAGTTACGAGAATCAAGCACGTTGACAGATAAGGCTAAGATGAAATCTGCTACGAGCATTACTTATAAATCAAAGTTTCGATCTAAAGGTGCTTTGGCCAAAAACAAATATACGGGGAAAAAAGTTTCGACTAACATCGAGAGTGTTGCTGGTGACATCGGACAAAAACCACAGCGACAAGCTGTCCGCATAGGGTCTGCTTTTAGCTTTAATATTGAGTTTCATAAGGACTTGTCGCCATCTACTACCATAAAACGAATTAATGTGAAAGAAGAATTTAAATCGCTTAAAAAGTTGAAACACAGAGGATCAAGAGCTCAAGAAACTACGAGTAGCCATCAGAATACTCAAGTAGCCGCAATTAACAAAGCTAACAAAGCAGCCGGTATTCGACCTATGCTGAAAAGATGTTTTTGCACTCTAAAATTGCAAGAAAATGATAAAAAACTTAAAACAAATATCAAAGCACCAAAGGTTGTTACTGTAAGCAGAGTAACAGTTAAGGAGACGAAAATAACTGATAATAAAACTCTGAAGATATTACCAGCAAAGAAACCCAATCAAGGTTTGAATTGGGCTGCTGCAATGTACAATATTAATTCTTCTAGCACTTTTTCAAAATCCAGTATTGCATTTCAATATAAAGATATGCAATCATATTTCCACAAAAACCCCGTATCATCGAATCTTTTATCGCCTAAAGCTATAAATAAATCGCCGTGTAATATGCTCGCTCATTCAAGCTTTATTTTACCGAATCAACGCACGCAAATTAATGAGAATTACGCATGTTCTGAAAATTGTTTATGGAAACGTGCTAACAACCATGGAATTTATTTTAAACGAATTAAACGGGACAAAAAATACATTACTTCTCAGAAATCAGCAATTTTTTCGGAACCACAAGGAAAGTATACCCTCGATCAGCAATATTTGAAAATTGTTGGATATAATCAGATATCAAATCGTTATTACAATACAATGAATGTGCAAGTTCGAGAAAGAAAAAGAAGAAATCTAAAACCATATGAGTGTGAACCAGGTGTCTGTGTGCCTGACGAATGTGATCCGTATGAGTGCGAAAAGCTGATAAGAAAACGACTAATGAAAAAAGTTGATAGAATGTCTGGTACGAATATCAGATCAAAGTCAACTTCCAGTTTTGCGTCCCAACCATCTACTTATTCAAAATCAAAGAAACTTCAGTCAAAGCGTCCCCCACGCGAAAAAGCTAAGAAAGTACCTGCGGGTGGGATTAGATATGAATCTGCTCCAAATCGAAAAAACAGACAAGCTGTGCGAGTTGGTTCCAGTTTCAGCTTTAATGTAGAATTTTCGAAAGGTCAATCTTCACCAGCTAAATATGTGCCACGCGAATCATCGAGACCCTCAACGGCTCATAAGCCAACTAAACCTCCCAGAAAGGCAGTAAGAGCAAAAGGCACAAAAGGATACGGGATTGATCGACATGACCAAGATTCACAATCTATGACTCTGACCGAAAATAAAGGTTCTGGAATGAAACCAATGATGCAGAGATGTTTTTGTACTTTAAAATTACAAAAAAAAGGTAAAAATCAAAAAATTAAGAAAGAAAAGCCAGTTCAGCACGCTTTTGATAGAGGAACAGCAACCCCTCCCAATACTTTTAACGAGTTTGTGACTTCAAGGACTATGATGAACGCAGGTCAGAATACAGCAAATCAAAAGCCACACAAGCTATTGCCCTATGAATGTGAGCCGCAATTTTGTATTCCTGGAGAATGTAATCCTTATGAATGCCTAGAAAGAATTAAACAAAGAAACAAAAAATTAAGAGATTCTGGGACGGGTGCAATGCGTTACAGAACATCGTCATCCAGTAACACAGGTCAACGTATGCGCACACAAGCGAGACAAATACAGTCAAGTCCACGGAGACATCAGAGATCTAGGGAAAGCACTGCAACTCGATCTAGTAAAGTTGTCAACTTTAGTGACAACAAGTCACGACAAGCAGTTCGTGTAGGATCAAGTTTCAGTTTCAATGTAGAGTTTTTCAAAGAAAATGCTCAATCAGCACCATCACCAACTAGAGCTGTCCGAGAGTCTAGCCCGTCTTTTGCCGTTGAACGGGCGCCAAAACAAAAAGTTGCTAAACGGAAAGTAAAAGGCGTCGGACTGCAAAATGAAAGAAAATACAAACACAGAGATTCGCAAATGGGAAATGTACTAAGTCAAGTGAAGTCAACAATGACAAGTTCATTTATTAAGCGATGCTTTTGCACAGCAAAACTTCATGGAAAAGGAAAACCGCCTAGAAAAGAAAAGGCAAAACCTAAGTTGACTTCAGTAGACAGTAGAGGCTCGCAGGCAACGGAAACAAAATCATTTCTGAAAAGATGTTTTTGTGTATTAAAACTGAAAAAGGGTGGCACGAATCAGAAAACGCAAAGAGACCAATATGCCAATACTAATACGAGAGTTGTAAATCAACCAATTACTGCAGACAAAAACATAATTACCACTCGTTATAAAAATCGATTACATAATCTTGAACCATATGAATGTGAACCGGGTATATGTGTGCCAGGTGAATGCAATCCATATGAATGTGAAAAGTTAATAAAGGCCAGAAACGTAAAATTAGATACGAGAGGAGCGTATACCGGTAGAGCCAGAACTAGATCTACATCATCGAGCTTTAAATCATCCAAAACATCAAAAGCAAGGAGAACTCAATCAAACTTTGGATCTCCAAGTACTATTTCCAGAATGCAATCAACCAAAAATGTCAAAGAATCTCCTAGCAAAGCAGAACCTCTTCGTCCTTCTTCAAATAGACAAGTCGTTCGTATCGGTTCAAATTTTAGTTTTAACATTGAATTTTACAAAGACCGATCACCTAATACAGAAGAGGTTCAGGCAGCTGCGAAAGCTATTAGACATAAGCCTCCTCGTCCAGAACCAAGAACTAAAACTGCCAAAACTGGTAAACAACGCAAACCAAGGCATAAAGGCTCAGATGGTAATAGTGTAGCCACTTATGACCGTGAATCACAAGCTAATAGAGCCAAGATGGAAGATCGTGCATCAGGATTTGGCCCTGCATTAAAACGTTGTTTCTGCACACTAAAATTACAGAAACGTAAAATACCAAAAGCTAAGTACAATACACAAAAAACGGGAACTGCAGCTATGAAAGAGATACCTACACTACAAAATAGAGCAATTATGACAACTGGAAGAAATTATAAATTAAAACCATACGAGTGTGAACCTCATGTATGTGTACCTTATGAATGTGACCCATATGAATGTGATAAACTGATAAAAAAAAGAAATTTGAAGGAGACTACCAAAGGCGTAATGACGAAAAGAGGGAAGCCCATTGGATATAAATTAGAGCCTTACGAATGTGAACCAAATTTTTGCATTCCTGGCCAGTGTGATCCCTACGAATGTGAAAAGCGTATAAAGATGCGCAACATGAAACATAGGACTTCAGGAACTTCGACAAGAAGATATAAAGGAAGATCTATTTCCAGCGACATAAGGCCTACTGGTGGAAGAGCTCGAAAAGTTCAATCTGCAAAGTACCGCGATCGAAGAAGGTCAAAATCTGTATCTTCTAAACCGTTTCGATCAAAGAAATCTCTAGATTCTGCACGACAATCTGTCAAAATAGGATCTGGTTTTAGTTTTGACATTGAGTTTTACAAAAACAAATCGTTAAGTAGTAGACCTGAAATTAGGCCTGTTAAGCAGAGAGTTAAGCGCACAAAAAGCATCAGTTCCTCAGCAAGACAGCGCATGGCTAGGACAAGAAATAATAAAATGCAATATCGTAATCCTATGCGTGACACAGAATCTCAAATTTTAGCTCAAAAAATGCGTGACACTGGCGTGAATCCATTTTTAAAGCGATGCTTTTGTACATTAAAACTTCAAAAATCTGGTAATATGGTCTCAAGACATGCAATTGGCAGAGCTGCACGTGATAAGAATGTGTACATGGCTACATTATTGCCGTATGAATGCGAACCTGGAGTGTGTGTACCAGGTGAATGTGACCCCTATGAATGTGAGAAAAGAATCAGAAGAAGGCAGATGCGATCACAACGCTCTGGCACAGAGAGGAGTAGTCAGGACTCATCAACAAGTTCAGGCGCAAAATACAGAGCTGCAAAAAATCAAGCAATGCGGGATGCCCAAGCACAAAAACGTCAAAAGGCCACTTATGCCAAAAGAGAGTACAAAGAAACACGAAGACCTACGCTAAGTAGCCAAAGTTCATCAAGGCAAGCAATTAAAATAGGTTCAAGTTTTAAATTCGATGTTGAATTTTATAAAGATAACTCAGCAAAAGTAGACGAGCGGCCACGTACTTACAGGCAACCAGAAAAAAGGATGGACAATGCTAAAATCAAACCGATAAAAACTCATACAAGAAGCCGAAGTGTGACCAGTAGTGATATTAGACGTCAGAATTATAAAATGCAGACAAGAGGTTCAAAAACGGAATCCAAAAGTACTGGTTTCGGGCCTTTGTTAAAAAGGTGTTTTTGCACTTTGGCATTACACAAGCAAAAGAGTCCTCCTACTTCAAAAACTAAAGCGACGTATAGAAATGATGATCTATCAGATTTGTATCAGTTTAGTAGAAACGTAGGAGTGGGAACAAAACAGAAATTTCACAAGCTAAAACCATATGAATGTGAACCTAATGTGTGTATCCCTGGTCAATGCGATCCTTATGAATGCTACGAGAGAATTAAACGCAGATTAAAAGATTCAGGCACAGAGACGCCGAGACCTAGAAAGAGGTACGCTTCAAGTTTAACATCAAAACAAGCCAAATATAAATCAGCAAATACTCAGGCAATGAAAGATAGACACCGGAGAGAGAGACCCACTATGACATCAACAATGAGAGAGTGCAGAAGAAAGCAATGTGCTCCACGATGTTCAGGTATCTCGGGTGATACTAATAGGCAAGCCGTTAAAATTGGATCTAACTTTAGCTTTTCCTTGGAATTCTACAAGGTACGACCAAATACAATTAAAATCCCAAAATCTGTATACAAAATAAAGGGTTTAGATGAAAAGCCAAAAAAATACAAAACCAATAAAACTAGTCCTTCTCAAAAAACATTTTCGAGCAGAAAATCACATGCTGGCAAAGGATCATACAACCAAAAATGTCAAGCAGACTGTGTTAAGAATAAGTCCAGAGGTACTACTATGGGGGCTTTTATAAAAAGGTGCTTTTGTACTCTCAATTTACATAAAAATGCAGCACAAAGAGGAAACACCGAAAGTAGGAGAAAAATAAAACAACCGAAAGTCAAAAGGCCACCAGATTCTACAAGACAAGCCATGGCTCAAACTAAAGAAAAATACACCGCCCACAAAACCTTACCCTATAAACTGAAACCATATGAATGTGAACCTAATATTTGTGTTCCTGGCGAATGCGATCCATATGAATGCTTAGAAAGAATAAAGCGAAGAAATATAAGACGCCATTCCCGCAGGACTGGTACACACATGAGATCTTCCCAAGTATCAGTTTCTAGCATGGCTTCAAGAATTCCTCGCTCATCAAGACGCGTTCAGTCAGGTATGAAGAGAACGCGTATGGTATCGCATCCGCAGCAAGTGCCTCGAGTGGTCGAACAACCAAGATTTGCAAACATGTTCGATTCTAACAGAACAGGTGTAAAAGTTGGTTCCAATCTTAGCTTCAACATTGAGTTTTATAAAGACAAGACACAAGCCCCAACCGTCGATACCCAAGAACGTTACGAAGACTATAGACCTAAAGAACCTAAATTAAGACGTATGCCAAGAAGGTCAACCTTTTCAGAATCTAGACCTAAAGGAATACATAAAGGTATAGGTGACAAAGCTTGTGATCGACGAACCTGTGATACGCAAGCTGAAATGATTATGAAAAATAAAGCTGCTGGAGTGAATAACATGCTTAAAAGGTGCTTTTGCACACTTAAGCTCCAGAAAAATGCAATGAAAGGTCCTAAGGTTTATACCGTGAATAGAGTAGCCATTGAAGAAGATTACAGAATGGGTTACAAGCGCGCTCAAGGAATGACAAAAAAACCATCTAATCCATTGTTAAAACCATTGCACACACATAATGATAACACAGGTAATTTATTCAAAAGCAAACGAGAAACATATGAAAGAAATCAAAAGTTTCGTGCCAAGGAACAATATCATAACACACATCCATTTATAGACTCAAAAGAAATGAAAACTCTGTATCCATACATCCCTAATAAGTTTAACAAAAATGTAAGTAAAACTATTCTGCTGCGTACTGCAGAAGAACATAAAAATAATACTGATAAGAAATCAAATATATTTAATCAAAAAGTTCAATTTGCGTCAACGAGGGAAAGAAGACCGAATGTTTCAGCCAAAAACGATAAAGCAAACGAAAATGATGATAAAAAATCTGTTTTAAAAAGTCTCTTTTCACGACTATTTTCAAACAAAAAGTTTAAAGAAAAACAGATAGAAAGTAAAATTGTCCCAATGAAACATAATGCAAACAAGCATTTATTAAAACCAGACGTTTTGAAATCTTCTAAAAGTGATCGTCGACCAACAATTGTTAAAGCAATGACAACACCGAAGAAAACAACGAGTTTAAAACTAACCAAGATGTCGGAAAAGATGAGAACACCTAAAGATGAAATAAACATGTGTCTTAGGCATAAAAAGTTCTCCCACTACCAATCAGGTGACACTGCTCAATTATCTGCAACAGCAAATAAACGACTCGTACCAGGGTCGCTTTACCCAAATGATGACAAATTATACACTTCAAATTTTCAAGCGACATCAAACCATAAACCTTATATTCGGTCGCCATACGAAACCGACAAAATAATACAAATGGCATTAATACAACCATCTAAAAGTAATAAAATAAACAAAAAAAAGGTGAACACTACAACGAATACTCAAGTGAAAAAGACTCGAACAAAAGGTGTTGATACATGTTGCGACAATCCTAACACTAATAATGATAGTATATTGTCAAAGTGTTTGTGTTTCATAAATAAAGTCAAGAGTAAAAAAAATATGAACACTAAAATTCAGAATGGAACTTCGGAGACTGGTGATAAGAAAAAGAAATTTAAAGGTCCTAATGTAGTGTCAGATATTTGTCCTTGTCCTAATAAAAAAGATAAAATGTCGTCAGGCGACAAAAAAAATGCTGAAAGATGTCTCTGTAAGGCATCTAATAAACACAAAGGTAAAAAAGAACTGGAAATTAATGAAGTTGCAGGGACAGGTAAAAAACAAAAGAAGAAATCGGCTTCACCGGCAGGCGATGCACCCGTAATGAGCAAAGATAAAAAAGGAATCCTTAAAAACAAGAAAACCAAATCAGGTAATTTATCCAATGACATAAGTATCGGCGCTAATATAACATGTTCCCATGCTGAACCATGCCCTTGTTGTAAAAGCAAGAAAGGTCAACACAAAAAGGATAAATTAAAACCGGGAACTACGGATGGGGAGGTTGAAACCAAAAAAGGTAAATTAAAACCAGGAACAAAGGGTGGGGAGGGTAAAAGTAAATCTATGAAATATGTAAGCAGCAGAAAACATCTAATGAAATCAAAGCTAGGAAAAAAACCGTACGGTGCAAAAATTACAATAAAAGCAAAAGGAGATCCAAGCAATCGTGGGAAAACGGACATGAGTGGATCTGGTATACCGAAAATGGATGGCCCTTGTATTTGTGGAATGAAAGTTTGTGATAGAGAGTCAAAAAAGATGGAAGTATTTAAAAAGAAAGAAATTTTGAGTAAAACCCCAAGGCCTTGCATTTGTGGTAGTGATATTTGTGCTCTAGAATGGAGAAAGAGAGAGGAAAAAAGGGAGAGAAAAATATCAAAGGCCAAAAAATTCATTTGCGAGTGTGGAGAAGAATTAGAGAAACAAAAAAATTTGTCCAAAGAGAAAAAAGAAGCTGAAAAGAGAAAGATGTTGGAAGAACAGGCTCTTTTAAAGAAATATAAAGCAGAAGACAAAAAGCGGAAGGAAGAAAGATTAAAAGCTGAAAAACTAGCTGAAAAGCAAGCACAGAGATACAAAAAAACTGCTGACGGTGTACTTGCAGCTGAGTCATGTCTAGATATACTTAAACTAGCTCTCACGACTGGAGGCGATGTGGCGCGTTGTTCTTCAAGGGCTCTTATGAATCCTCGTATGACTTACCAAAATCTACAAGAACTCGCAAAGAATCCAAGTCGTGGATTTGCTGCCATGGGCGACGCGGTGAGTGGCAGTGGCGTATTCTCTACTTGCAAAAGAGTGAGGCAGAGGTGTTGTGCTATGAGAGCAATGCGAAAACTGAGGAAAAAAATGGAAAGCAATCCAGTGACGTACTTTATGTTGCACGCTGCTGACTCAGATCCAAAGAAACGACTTACTTTCAAGAAAAAGAAAAAAATGAAGCGCAGAAGAGAACCCATTGATTTTGAATGCAGTTTGTTTATGGCTTCCTTGAGGAGGAGGCCCTGCCTGGCTGTTTATTACACCTGCCCGTGGTTCTACCCTCACTGCCTTAGCATGCTGACGCTGTGGAAGCAATTCACCGATGTCATGCTATTCCTGATTGCGGTCACCGTCTGGAGTCCTTGCATCGTAGGGATGGAGATATGCAGGGCTTTCGTGTGCTGCTTTTTCTGTACTGGTTAAATGTTGCTTTAAATAAAGTATTGTTAATCCCATCATTTTGTAAATTATTTTTTAAACCTGCTTCTCAACTCAGGCTATTAAGGAATTAGGCTATCTCTCTTTATTCTGTGATGGCTTTTTTATTTCCTGTACGATTTGCCTGCCAACTAGTGGCGGGTACTCGAGGTAGGCTTTAGAAATAACGAAACTCCCCCTACACCATTTAATATCATATCCAATCTAAACTCTATACCTAAATCATTTTTAACAAACAAAATACACATAGGAGACGTACGAACACTGCGCTATAAACGGGGTTACGGTGATTTATAATTCAATTTGTTACGTGTAAATTGAAAGACACCCCGTTTTTTGGAGCCCATAGATCGCCCATTTATAGGAGAGAAGAGACAAGTTGAGCCTTTCCGACATTCGAGCTTCCAGCTTGTAGGTTACTCTTATACTCCATCTATTGTTTAAGATAACGTGATAGGAAGTGTGGCGTCAAGCTTATCACAGTAGTTGTATATAGGCTTGTGACTGTCGTATGTGTGGCATCTTGTAAGCTTCAACCACACCAACGCGTGCAGATCACCATCGCCCCAGCGCGATCATAATAGGCCAATGACAGGTCCAGCCCCCTTAGACAAAACGCACTTTTTGATCGAATCGAAAATCGAATCCGTCAAAACTCCATACAAAAAAGGGGCTTTTCGACCACTTTTCGACTGGTTTGCGATTATAATTTGCACTTTGTCTAGACCCACAGGGGTTCTGACGCTAGGTCCGCGCGTAGGGTTGCCAGGTCCAAAATCACAAAAGCCGGACTGTGCTTCATTTGGCCGGACATTTTACCCTAAAAGCAAAGCCATTTTGCAATTAGTGTCAGCTCATGAGTGAGTACTATCATAACCAACATCCCGATGCGTGCGCTTCATATGATTCTGTGGCTCAACTTTCGCCTGGCGCGGCAACCAAATAAAAAGCCTAACAAAAGCCGGACAGGCCGGACAAGGCAATATTTGGCGGACGCCTGGCAACCCTATCCGCGCGACCTGTCATTGGCATAATATGATCGCGCCGGCGATGGCGATCTAAACGCGTTGGTGGTTGAAGCTTTAGGTGTGAATTTACAAAAAGAATATAATGTACTGTCGCTCTACATACAGAAAAGAAATTCAGTGTTTATGACCCTCATATTATTTTCCTTCTCTGTAGATTAGGCAATAGTTCTAGCAGAAATACTAGTAAAAAATATTTTGTAGGTACTCCTTCAAAGAAGAACATAGCTTGCTAACCAAATACGAATCTATCAAATGAGTCGCCATTACGTTCCCAGACATTACTCGTATAATTAAATGTTGTGTATCCCGTTTGATCCAGGACCCCTTCTGCAAACTCTACAGTCTAGCCCTGCTTTGTTTAAGCACATTTGAAGTGGATGCATCACCCGTGATCCCCGTAAGACCCCGTATTAATAATTGATTGCAGCACTTGATACAGTCAACTGGTTAAATTATTCAACCTGACTAATATTATTTAAAAATCTCATTTAAAAAAAATATCTATCAATGGTTAGTCCAATCCAATAACCAATTTATCATTTAAAATATTTCACCTTCATTATTTCTCTAATTGGTTGTAAAAACCCAATTATTTTCATAACTGTAAAATGATTAAGATGTTCTTACTCGTAGATCTACACAATTTCTATAATAATAATATGAATACAGATTCATACTAAATGTAGGGTTTCTTTACTATTTAATTTTGTGCTAATTTGATACAAAAAGTTTCAAAAATCTATCTCTAGGATCAAAACTTAGGGATCATGCGTGTTACCAAAATGCAATAAAATTTTTAGTTAGGTACTACGGAACCCCAGACTTCGTGACTCTAGTAGTTATATTTCAATGTTATCGACATCATTATAATATTATATCGCTTTTATACGTCAATGAAGGAAATGTTACGACAAGGGGCGCAGTTTATGGTACGGGGAATTCAATTATTGCCTACAAAAATGTATTAATTGTTAAGTACCAAACTTATTCACTTCGCAAAAGTATGGAATCGCCCTATTTGTTCCGAGTGATAGATACTACTACTATGCTATAACATGATTGTAGTCACACACACTATTGTAATTTGCCTCCGTTCGTTCGTTCGTTCGTTCGTTTCAGCCGAAAGACGTCCACTGCTGGACAAAGACCTCCCCAAGGATTTCCACGAAGACCGATCCGAATTTGCCTCTGTATGTACCTACGTAATTTACGGCTGCATAATAGGTAGGTACGTAAGTATAAACAAATTACGATAAGCGACGTACAGTCATAACATAAGTACGCAAGTTACTTAAGTGAGTAAAACTTATCTAAGTGTAAGATCGCTCGAATCAAGAAACAAGAGGTTGTTTCCATACTTTTACTATGAGTAAGAGAAAAGTCGTGCTAGAAATAAATTGACAGAACTAAAAATAGTTAACCCTACGAAAACGCATGGTCGAAGTGCCAAAACAAAAGAGAGCAGTATCGACCAAACCCTTAAAAGAGAGGGAGTGCGCCACCCTCTTTATGACTCAGAGGGGAGGACCCTACACGTAGATATTGCGGTACCCTCGGTACTGTACCGCTGCATACACTATTGATCTGCCCTTTGAGTTAGCTATCGAATTCGTAACTTCATCTTTCCACCATAAATCATGGGAAGCCATAATGTTTGCTACCGGTTGGACAGTTTTTAATACTTTTTAGGGCTACCATTTAAGAAAAATAACTTAACCCTAAGAATCACCCATGTAAACATGTAGCAGTTTTATAAAAAACAACTAAAATAATTGTTAAGAAATAATAAAGAAAAAATGTTATGGGGTAAATTAATAGGTATGAGTAACTGGAAAAAATATATTTTATCTGTTACTAGCTTTCCGCCCGCGGCTTCGCCCGCGTGGAATTTTGTCTGTCACAGAAAAACTTTATCGCGCGCGTCCCTGTTTCAAAAACCGAGATAAAAACTATCCTATGTTCTTTCCCGGGACTCAAACTATCTCTATGCCAAATTTCATCAAAATCGGTTGCGAGGTTTAAGCGGGAAAGCGTAACAGACAGACAGACAGGCAGACAGAGTTACTTTCGCATTTATAATATTAGTTGGGATTAGTGTGACATCAAATAATTTAAAACTAGAAAACCCTCATAATTTATCAGTTTTAAACTCTATTTTAATTGCTTTTCTCATGGTAGCTATGTTATTCTGGTTTATTTTTTATTTTGCCTCAATAAATATTGTGATTTTATTAGGTAGCCGAAATTAATTAATTATTTAGATTGTAGATCATTAATCATTGAACCGATCCAAATTTTGCCATTAAGAACTTTATCGACTTAAAATCTTTGCTATGTTTTACCGAATCTAAAGGAACAAGAGTTTTCAATTACCTTTAATAGGTTTATTCAATTTTTAATCAATTTCGATATGACGTATAGTCGCTAACGTTAACCTGCCGCAAGATGTCAAATTTTCTCAATAGGTTTTTAGCCTTATTTTTGAGTAATAGAGTTCAAAATACATTGGGAAATTCGTAGTAGGTTGATCTGCGGCTATCGTAACATCGAACTGGTATTTTTTTGCGAAGGATTATTATCAACAAGCGGTTTATGACATTGCTTACGTGTGGAACCGGTTCCTTAGTTAGATGAAACTGAATAAAATTTTATGGTTTCCCTCAGCGTGAGATCTTGGATCAAATATCTTTTTTTAAGCAAGTGAACGATCGATCGGTATCGAGATGAAACGGTGCTGCCGATGAGTTTCGCGATTAGTAGGTGTATTTTAATGAAGATATAAAATTGTAAAGATAACATAAATAGCAGATAAGTAAGGCATTGACTCCGTAGTCGGTTTGAGTTTTCGATTACTTTCTTGAGGTAAGTAAACTCGCTACTTTTATAGGTTAGGTCCTTGGCTATGATAAGTCACTTTTCTATTGTGGATAAGGTAATAAACTACGTGAACCATAAAATATCACTCAAAAAAGAAGGAAATGATTTTGTCATCAATTTAGAAGTTAAACGGAATCGATTAATTCTCAACCCTCAACTGTCGAAATTCGGCTTAGACTTTTCGCAAAAGTTTCCGAGAATTTTTTCGGCTCGCCACCTCCTATTATATCAACCAGGGGTAAATTCTTAAGGTTTCTTTTCTCTCATATTTATTATTATCAATCCAATAAATATTGACCTTTAATAAAAATAAAACATCCTGAAACTATAGGTTCAGTCGATAGCACATAAAGATAACTACTTACCTACCTATAGTATAGTTCTTGTGTAGTTGCCATTGTTGCAGTTTTGCAACAAAATGTGTCTGATGTACTGTTGCTGTACATTTATATTTTTAACAAACATAGATTTAGGATAAAATCTTAAATGATTCTTCAAATACAAATAGTTTATTCAGTACATAAGCCCTTTCCAGGGCACTTATACACGTCCCAAATATAGCTTGCCCTACTACTACTTTGGGACAACATTATGGACTGTTGCTAAGAAGAAGTGGCGGAAGAAACTCAGTCACCTTTGTCAGCTTTCAGATGTGAAAGTGTTTTCAAATTAAGAATTAAAAGTGTCAATTAACTATTGCATCATGGGGAATCGTTGAATTCAGTTTTGACCAAAAGTAAAAGGGTCTTCAATTCATAATTATTTCCACTACTCCCTTTACAACTATAATAAGTGCACCTTACATGTTTCATAATATTGCGTAATTTACATTGATCAATCTGTAAAACACGTGTTTGTGCGCAGCTGGCAGGGGTTGCCTTAATTTCTTAGTCGGCTGCGCATGTCCGATAAATATGCACGTAATACGTCACCCCCATTCAAATCCCGATATTTTAACATCTCATTTGAATATTTTCTTTGAGGGTGTTTCTGATATGACGTCATAAATTAACGTCATAACTAAGCAAGTTTTATTTTCGGTCAATAAGTCGTTGTTAGACAAGAGCCCCGATTACGGTAACTTTTAACGTCTACAATCCAGACGCGTTTCTGATTCTGCAATACGATTGGTCAAAACAGCTGACGTACGCTGTTGAACGACCAATCGTATCGCAGAATCGAGAAGCGTGTCTGGATTGTTGACGTTAAAAATTACCGTAATCGGGGCTCAGAATTATTGTTCGTATGGTTTGGGAAAAATAGTGAACTAAAATGTTGCAATTTTTATTAAGTGTCTCATTACTTACCATTCTAATTTTTAACAAAATTATCAGGGATAACGACGTCGAATGACACGATATTTTGTTATTACAGTTAGTCTCATTTTCCTTTCGGTAGCCTTTGCCGTCTGTATAATATAATTAGGTAGATAAGAGTTCCTATCACACCCACTGCTGGGTGTAATTGCCACAAATGTAATAATCTTCATGTGGCATTATAGGGAAACTCGCAGTAATGTATAACGGCGCGAATTGTGCCTACGGGACCACTCAGCCCTTGCCGAATCGTCATAAAGTGTAAAGATAATGTTTCCATTTTGTTCTATAGAATTTTGGAAGATATACAGAGCTAATAAAAAGTATGTAACTGGGTTACTTCATTAGGGTTCCGTACGCAAAGGGTTAAAACGGAACCCTGTTATTTTTTACTTAATAACGTAGTTAAAAATTAAAACCGTATATTTGTAGTTTAAGTGCCACTTTCAAATAATAATATTAATAGTATGTCTAAATTCAAAAGTAACTAATAATAACCTATGCTCGTAAATGAAATGACATTCAATTACGAATTTACACTCAAGAATATTCAAATTCAAGCCAGTGAAAATTAACCAATCACGGGCTCACCCTCAGGGTGAGGCTCTCTATCAATGCTAGAGTTTGAATCGAGTTTTGAGACTCGATTTTTGATACAGCCCTAGTTGTAAATAAAGCGCCATGTTACTACAATATATTCCCAGACTGAAGAGCTCGTGCTGTTGTCTAAACATAACTGTTACCTAGACGTAACCCACTCTTTTCTTCCCTCTTCATAAACAATATGTTTTCACACCGTCACGCCACAATAGGAAACATTGTTGAGGTTTTCCCGCCAAAACACGCCACCCGCCATGTTTCCAACATGGCGGCGAACGCGTTTTACGACTTCCGTGAAAATTATGGCCGTGTTCTTACGTTTGACTTTTATATCCACTGCGCTGGCGTGTAGGAGCCTTAATAATATTATTAAAACCAAAGTATAGGCTACAAACTAAGTTAAGTTTTGCTAAAAAATATGTCACACATCGACGCCATTACATGAACGTTGTATCTAATAAACAAGTCTCTAAACAGAGCCAACACTGCTTGTTCGTAGGTATCAATAATACAGAGGCAATACAAGGATTTCACATAAAGTTAAAATGTTTACAAGTCTACAAAGAAAATCTACATAAATGACAAAACTGGACTCTACATAATCCTAATGAGTTTTTAAGAATATTAGTTAATTTTTATTGCACAAATGCCGCGACCCTCAAGGTAGCAGGAAGGCGCTGGATGCAGTGGACGTCTAATGGCTGAAATCAGCCAACGTTGATGATGATGATTGCACAAATTACTAATAATCTCGTTAACCCCTCATTCTAAGCTAAAATGCGAGTAATTTTGTACTAATTAAAATGCCTATAGGAAGTGCTTAGCTACCGTACTTCTTATTACTTCCAAATTTATTTATTTTTGTTTTCGCAACTCCTGCAATGCAATAGCCGTCAAGTCCGCCTAAGTACGGCTTAAGTTAATTTACGCCTGCCGCTAACAAGCCGCGTAAAGCAGATCGATCGAGTGATTCATTCAGAGCCACGACTTCTGCTCTTTGGTCCATGTGAGAAGATTGAGCGGATTAGTCCTTACAATGTTAATGTTAATAACCACTTTGTTGCCTTATTTTAAGGTCTAAAACAATGAACATTGAACTTGCTTACCCGAATGAGGGTTAGAACTTCTAACTTAGGTAACAAACGAGTCTTCTAATCCATAACTTGGAAATCTTAGCTATTAAATTGCGCCAGGCAACTCGGTTCACTGCGTCTGTTGTGTGACTCACATCTTTTAAAATATTCTGGCATGATACGCAGGATCAGTAGAAAACTAATGAAAGGATCAAAAGTGGGATCAGTCATTAGGCCTACAAAGTATCATTCGTAACAGATTCCATTTCGAATCGCTTTATGGAGCGAAATATGTTACAAATACAAAGGAAACCGGAGCGAAGCGATTCCGGAATTAAATTATAGATGACCCACGCTGAACTGTCCCGCCAAACTCAATGACAGGGGGGCGCTACCATCGTTCAACTATATGGTTTCCAACATGGCAAAAATCTGAACCAGCGATCCGGTATAGACGGTGGCGCCCCACTGTCAATGTCATCGACAGGACAGTCCAGTATTTTGGAACTATACTTATGTCACATTGTCACATGCTACTTCACAAGGGGGGCAGAAAAAAAGTGCTATTTATGCAGTTCCAATTTGTAGCGCAATTATGAGTTAACTCAATCCAACTAACGTAAAATTTTGTTTTCTCGTTTTCTTGATTCTCGAAGTCGGAAACTCCTGCATTTTCCATAGTCCACATAAACAGCGGGAGCAGACAGCGCATTTGTCAGCGACTGTCCAATTTTATTACTCGTTCCGTGGGAAGCTTAACGGCCTAACTTATATTCGCTGCCAAAATAATTATCTTTGGACAATCTTTTCTATGAATATCAAATGAGTGCGATTTTATTATCCGTCTTGTCGAGTTAGCGGCTTGGTTGTAGAGCTTTTTAATGTTTAGAAGATTTCTGCTTGTTTTAATAGATGATGGATTATTTAGGAATTCTGAAATAGGTAAGTATGCAGTTGCGTGTGTCGTGTTTTGGGCTCTATATGGTGCGAATTTGTCTTTCGACATTAAAAAATAGGAAATGATATGCATATTTCTAGCTTCATAAAACACTTCGCACACAGGCAACAAATTGTCACAACACAAACAACAAAAAATTTGGGAAATCATCATTTAGCCATGCAGTTTCATTGTGTGCTCTTTCATGAATAAGTTGTGTCGGCACTTCTGATAAAATCCGAAATTAATGTCTACCATTGTATAAAAAAACATTTTTCCCCAACATTTCAGGTTTGATCAGACCCGGACAACAAAGCTAAGCTCTTCCACGAGGTGTTCATATTTTTTCTATACAAATACACGGAAGTCCCCGAACCGGGTTTAACAAAGACATCAATTGAACCGTCAAAGTAAACAATCCCACTCTTGAGCCCTTCAATTCCATTGATCCTACCTGCGCTCTTTGAAGCGAAAACATTTTTTTCTGTAGTCCTTCTCTTCTGAACTCGATGCTCAAGTGCTCAACAGTCGATATTCAATAACTCAAGTGCTCAATTAAGAAAATTGAATTGATTTTGCCGGCGGATAAAAGATAATTTTGCGCTGCAACCTGTTATGACGTCACAGGCAATCTGTCACGAGTCTAAATCAAATATTTTCAAGGGTCCAAGTTTGACAGCTCACCCTCAGCTAGTGACGTGGTAGCTCCTAAAGTTAATTACATCGATAAGCAATTTAATTTTGTTCTAATAGGTGACCTAGCTGCACAATTTCTTATTTGCAAGGTATTATTTGTCGATGGTTAGGCTAATGCGCGATCTTTCGTGGATAGTATAGATAGGTACATACAATAAACATAATTATGTTAATTTGTTAACAGTTATGAAATCCTAGTGTTGTTTATGACACAGAACGGATGTAGAGTAGAAGCTTTACCAAGAGCTTTTTGAGTTATTTTAGATTTAAGGAGCCATTAATCGCTTAAATTCTGGTAATTCTAGGATCCTGTTTTTTGGAGACGTCTCCACGAATTTATCTTACTACAAGTTACGGGTCCATACAAAACTTTCCGCATTTTTTTGTGATATCAACTATCGATACTTCCACATCCCTACCATCAGCCGTCAACGACATGTGTGACCACCCTCAGCTCCCCTCCGATTCGCCATTTGTCATACGTCCTCGTCTATTAAACTGAATACACGTCATGCGTTACTTTGTCAATGTTAAAAGAGCAGAAAGTATGATACGGGTGTTTAACCATAAAATACCTATTTACTTCCAACAAGTCAGGACTTGTCTGGAGAACTTTTGAAGAAATCTGTGTAGATCCTCCACCTTTCATTTGTCTTCTTTGTATTTTTAGCCTAGGCGCAGACCACCGACTTTTAGTTGGCCGATAGTTGAGTCGGGCTGTTAATCAGTATGGAGATGTATGAAAGTGCGCAGATTACAACGATTTGGTATCGACCGGTTCTTCATACAAATTTAAATCGGGCGCAACTATCGGCCAACTAAAAGTCGGTGGTCTGCGCCTAGGCTAACGGTATTAAATGTTCAGTCGACAGCATAAATTTTTGTTGTAAATTAGCAGCTATTACAACTAGATAAGACACCACAGTGTGCCGCTCTGTTTGATTTAAGACCTGCACCATTATCGAAATTATTTACCTTTTAAGTTATATGTTGGTAACTTGAAAACAAAGTTTAACCTCGAAAATACATCTAGGTAACCCTTCTGTAGTCGGGCAGTCTAATACCAATAATAATGTTTCCCCTTTAGCATGATTCTGCTATTACGTTTGGGGCTTTCCAAGAAATGTGTCGATTTTCTACTATAGACGGCGACCAGCCTTTTTCGGCGAATCGATAACACGAATGTAAGTACTTACGACTTTACTAGTTAGTATTAATTGTGACTGGATTTCATAAAAGCGGACACATTCTTTTTCATGCAATAAAATGTATGAATAACTAGCTTTTGCCCGCGGCTTCACCCGCGTGAAATTTAGTTTGTCACGGATCGTCATAAATTAGAGCCTATATGTTATTCGGGGTTATACACAATAATACTGTAAAGTTTCATCAAAATCCGTTCAGTAGTTTTTGCGTGAAAGAGTAACAAACATCCAGACATCCAAACTTTCGCATTTATAATATTAGTAGGAAGTAGGATACGCTTTTAAGTATTATCTATTATAGCGTAGATCAGGGGTGGCCAAACTTTTGACCTGTGAGGTCTACTTATGCTCGAAAATATTTCTTGCGGTCGACTGCAAGGTAGAGTTTAGACGAGTGAAATAAAACATTTTAGCAGCAACAATACTACCACGTTACGACCGACCGAAGCGTGTGAGGAGTACCTATACCTATAGGTAGATAGATAGATAGTCAGTGTTCTTGGCGCGAATAGTAAGTACATTTTAAAAAAGTTCAGTTTATTTAACTCTCGCGGGCTACCAAAATCGTCTCGCGGTCGACCTCTTGGCCATCACTGTCGTAGATAGTAGCTATGTTATACGTTTTTGCCGAATAATTTTATTAATTCATTTGGCATAAACTTCTAAGTCAATTCCGTTAAAACGCCGTAAATCTAGAAATAAAATATTCATCCTGATATTTTATAGTTTGAAGAGTAGGGGAGTCCCCTAACCCGGGGGAGAGGTGCTATTTGTAAATGGATTTTAATTTGAAACCTTTACCTAAGGGATCGTCTGTCGCATTCGATTAAGGTGGATTTTGTCGTTTTTCGTAAAACTCATTAGGATGTGCTTATTCTGTGGAAGGACAATAAAATTTATCACGCAAGTAATTAAACGCTTTGTATGCAATACTTGAACAACAATTAATTGTAGACATAACCATATTTGAAGAGCTTAGTACCTAACTATAATATGCTGAATTGCTGACTATGAGACTTTTTCTAGTTATTTATTTATAATATTCAAATATGCTGACTATTGAAAAAAAATAATTTATTGCTAATTGAAAAAAAACAATGATTTCAAATTGATAATCTCAGTAAATTCGCAGCATCATCTTTTTGCATTCAGTTTCTGGAAATTACCAAAATCAAAACTGAAGAACCACTATTATTTTAGGTTTTTTGGTTGGTAGGTATGTAAGTAGTAGTAACACATACCCTTTAGAGAAATAACTTTATTACCAATGGATTAGGCTATGCATGGAATTACTGTAAGTAAATAGGAGTAGTTTTGCGGTTGGTTGGTAACTTGTATAATAATAATCTTTAGAGGATCCAACTTTATTACCACTATATTAGGCTGCATGGGATTAAAGTACTGGATTGCTTACGAAAGCTTATTTAATCTAAAAATACATTTATTGTTACAGGTATCCACCCTGTTCCCAACCGCTGAATAAACAAGAAGGTAAGTTTGATGTCTTATCACTTTTTCGCGGATTCAGAATGAAAATTCTTTTATTCAATTCCAGCGTTTACAAGCCGCTATGAATGTCAAATGAAGTTGCCCACTGAGGACCACAATATAGGTTCAGTAAGTAGGGCTTCTTTGTTGGTTACATAAGTTCTAGACATAGGACTGAGTAGGATATGATTGAGTAGCATATAGGGCCTTATTGGTCACTGCCTTGAGGCTTTATCAATGTTATATCAAGAAGGTAGAGTCAGGAAAACCCCATAACTTTTCCACAATATTGGAACACGAAGGGCAAACGTAGACCCATAATTCTTACTCATACCAAGAAAAATATGAGTACCTTCAGATGCAATTGAAAATCAATTTTAGATGCAGGTCTGGGAGGCGAATATGGTTCATAAACCTATCCGATCGTTAGTAAATCGTAAAATTTTCAAATGATAGACTTGCAATTTTATCATCATCATCATCATTTCAGCCGTAGGACGTCCACTGCTGAACATAGGCCTTCCCCAAGACTTACACTTTAATTTAAAATTAAAAGTGATTTTGGGTATGGAAATTACTCAATCTTTTTTAGATATACTGCTCTTAGAATACATTGCAATGAGAAAGCCAACGAACCCGCGTTGACTGAAAGTACTGAAACATTCGAGTCTAAGTAAATATTGTATTACGTGTAAAATGCTTCTGAAAGCATTTTCTTTTATTCTTTAGATTCACTATCTAAGTGGGTACGTGTAAAGGCTGTACGAGCGAAAATTGTTAAGTACTGGATTTAAGACTACCAATGTCTAAAATTCTTTCAGTGAGTTAAATTAAGATAATTATTATTACGTTCAACAGATTCAGTGTGATGAAAAGAGAAAATAACAAAATAGTTTGAGCAAAAGAGGTTTATTAGGTTATGTACTTATGTAGGTAATATGGATTCTTTAGTTTAAAAAGAACGAATTAGATTTTATAAGTTGGCTGACAATCGTTTAAAGTTGTTAAACAGTTTTTAACAAATACTTTATTACTTTAACATCCCACGATCAATAAGCTCCACAGATTTATTTACGATCTCTCAACAAGAATAATAAATACGCATTTCAAATTTTATTATTACAACGTGCGTGACGATTTGAATAAAAGTTTACAACTCTTTTATGACTACGTTGATGATATAATTGCGTGATAGATATTACGTTTTACGCAGAATCGTATATTCCCAGTTAATTCGTGTTTTAAAACATTTTTTTTAAGGTCAATGTCTGATAACGCTTCCTAGTTGTAATATTAAAACGAGTTAGATGCACTTTACAACCCTATTAAAACGAATTATAGCATAATCAAGCTGAAATTAATGGTTTGAGACTAGGTTCCGATAAAAACGTGTCAAAGTGCGTGTTAAAAGTCGAAAGTACAGTCGTACGTATGCACATTAGACCAGGCCAGGTACACATTTTAGTGCAAAATGAATAAATAAACCAGACTACATTTTTTTTTCAAAATCGCATAGTAAAACTACATAAAGTGTCTCAATTTGGTTAATGTATCATGGAACGTTCCAAAACACGTCAAATAGTTAAAATATTGCAACTTTTTATTAAAAACAGAACACAATTTTTTCGATCTCTACAAACTCTAACATCCAATCATGAACCGCGAGTCTTAAAAGTCTTTATTTCGAGACTTGAGTTTATTTTTAAGACTAGGACTCGTTAGTCACATGAATCATTAAGTCTTCCGAGTCCTCTCGAGTATTTTAAGTTCTTTGAGCTAGACTAAATCATAACATGAACTTGAGTTGGTGTATACTAATAGGCAAATGAGTTTTAAGTCCGTTTCGCAGTAAATATGTTTAAAAATGGAAAGAACTTACTGAAATCCAACACGACAGACGTCAGTAGCGTCAGCAAATCCAATTAAACGTTCAATGATTCGCGCCGTAGTCACATTTTGCACGCATTACCATCCGGTCTACAGTGTGCCCTATGCTTTACGCAATTAAAGTGATGGGGCTGGATGTGACAGCACATTTTATTATTTGTTTTTAACTGGGATAGTGGGCAACTAAATGATATTGTTTCCCTGCGCGATCGAATCAGAAATGAGGAGATCCGTAGGAGAACCAGAGTGCCTGACATAGCCCGCAGAATCGCTAAAGGCAGTGGGCGGGGCACATAGCTCGTAGAGCTGATCCTGGCCGCTGGGGCAGGAAAGTTCTTAAGACGTAGCGTGGGCAGGCCTCCCTTTAGGTGGACCGACGATCTGGTAAGGGTCGCGGGAGGTGCCTGGATGCGGGCGGCGCAGGACCGGTCTTTGTGGAAATCCTTGGGGGAGACCCTTGTCCAGCAGTCGACGTCTTTCGGCTGAAATGAACGAACGAACGAAATGATATTGAGATTTTAGCATTTTTTTGGAAAATAGTGCCTATTAATTTGGGTAGGTACTAAGCCTGCTATTGAGTACATACTCTCGAATCTAATTCGCATACGAAGCACAAATTGTATAGCAATCTTAAATAATAGTATTTTCATTGATTTCTTCAGGCTCGCTATACAAAGTTTTGATCCCAAAATCACTTCACTCCTTTATTTGTATGCAGCTCTTCGCTCCGTGAAGCGACTGCGGAATTGAATTTATCACGAATGTTACTTTGTTTAGGGGGTCTAAAAATCTAATTGTTTCGAGCTACGGCTTCTGGCGATCGTAAATTAAAGTAAACAAAAGGGTTAAATAGCTTATCATAGTTTAGTATGTGTCACGCTCGTGCGCCTTTAAATCTGCCGATCGGATCTCTGCGGCTATTCAGGGCGTAAAACATTAGGCCCTTCCAGCTTAATCCTTAAAACCCCCTTTTGCTCGCACGGACAAAGGGCGCCGGCTCGAACGATAAACGGATTAAAATTCGTAAAATGTATGCCTTTGGTATTAGTAACGGCATAATCATAGAAGATGAAGACTGACCCTGTTTGTTTAGAGAGCACCAGCAAAGTAGAAACTGCTTGGTATTTTGGTAATATTTGGTCAAAAGCTGGCCCTCAAACACGTGAAAAGCCTTTTCCAGTTTCTCACTCTGTAGTCATAGATCATAGTCAAGATCACATGAAAGTAATGTAACATGTAACCATGAACACGGCACTTTTCAGTAATTTAGGTACCCTCATCCAGCATCCAACATATTATTTGAACTTTTTTTAAACGACAAAGTTTGCTTCTTCTAGTCTTTTCTCTTTTGCCACTTCGAATCAGATTCGCGTGAGAGAGGTTTAATTTTATCGTGTGTTGTGATGATTTACCATCTAATAAAAAAGGATATAAAGAACAATATAAAAATGAACAATACCGTGGATCTGCTTTGCTATGATATAAATTAGTTGTGTGTTTTGAAATTCAGTGGGGATGAAAATACCCGTGGTTTTATTATTAGGGTCATTCATCAAACGTTATTGGAATAATCTTGGAATTTATTACCCACACAATATTAATTTTGTTATTTTCAAATTAAAATGGCTTCGAGTCCATAATACCGTCTGTAGAGAATTGAGAATGTTACTAGGTATGCAAAATCACTTGAAACCCATGTTACAGTTAAGCTTTTACATTTACAAATACATTAGTTTTTATTTCATTCAAAAATACCCAGTAGTTATGATTTTATAGGCATTCAAAGTTCGCTTAAATATTGAGTCCCGCCGACGGTCACGTGACCCCGTGTGACGTACATTCACAGCGTCCGCTCACTAGAAAACGGATATAAACATACTTAAATATTTTTTTTTGTAAATACAAACTTATTATACATATTAACACCCAGACCCATCACAGAAATTAAAATTGAACCAAACCCAAACTTGATGCGATTGTGTGGTTTTATTGCGAATTACCTTCCAGCTCCATCATTAGACCCCGATTACTATATAGAATTAAAATACTCATCAATACAAAACGAACGAGCCCAAACTCGATGCATTTAAGTCGTTTTATTATAGAGTTCCTATGGCCACCTTCCAGCTCCATCATCAGATCAGCTCCATGTCATCATAATATTGCATGGTCATCCAAATCACATGTGTTTGCGAAATTTCAGCTTAATCGGTTGCCTGGAAGTGGGTCTTAATTCAGCTTGCAAGATTCCACCCATACAAATATGAGCCAGTCACTGTAATATGACGTCACGCGCAAAAAATGGCGGGCCGGCCGCCGCCCGCACTTTTAAAATTCAATATCTTGGAAACTAATTGACGTATCGAAATAATTCTTTCACGTGTATTTTTTATTTTTAACAGAGAATACAGAAAGCTAAAAAACAAAATTAGTGAACATTCTTCATTACCGTAGGTTCACCCTTTTGTGGTTTTGTCGGTAATGTAATTCTGAAAAGGGTTTTAAAAAATATTGTTCACAATCTGAATGATTTCAGTTTAGATATGGGAAAAGATGTGCGTACGCTTTTAGTCGCTATTTATAGCGGTTGTCTGGTACTCATTTTGCTTAGTTTAGGGCTAGGTAGGTCTGTGAAAAAGGGCCAAAGATATTTTTTATCATTTAATTAACTCTTGTTGAACAAAAGTACAGCAGAACCTACACATTTATTTGCGCCTGTAACAAATGAGGGTCGTAAAAGATCGTCTGTTAAAGTCTCCGCAATTCGCAACTGGCAAATAATTCAATTGCTACCCTGTTGCCGCCGCACCGTTGGTCAATTGGACCCTAATGCCCAAATCTAGACCTTTTTAGTACGCACTTGACCCTAAAATCTGGATTGCGGACCAAAACGGTTTCAGGTTCGTAAGTGTGTGGAATTACCAGAATTACCCTATTCCGACCGTGATTAGCTAATGTTTTATGGAGGCAATTTATTTGATTGTATTCGTGTAACCTTTCGCAAGGTCACAATGTGTTGGGTGATGTATTGCTATCCTATTTTCCTTTAGGAACTTTTAGAGTACAGAGGACCGCACGCCAAGCTAAATACTATGGCATCTAATGCTGTAGTGATAAGGGAGATTTTGCAACAGAAATTAATAGTTTGATATGCTGTTGACTGTACAACAGTGTTATGTGGAATGTAATTTATTTGAACCGTGTGGAACGGACGTCTTACTTTTGTTGTTCGTAATTTACTCGAGTAGGTACTACATTTTATTCTCAAAATCCTTTTATATTCCAAGATATTTCCATATGGGCAACTTACTAACTTTATTAGGGTGAAATTGTACCCTATCATAACAGGCTAAAAGCTAAGATAAATCTGTGATAGGCAAACTTGAGACCACTCTCTACATTATTGAAAAATTGGCATGATTCGTATCACCTAGGTATTTGGAAGTCGAACTTAGGGTGGATTCGACCAAACAAGAGTAGGTAAATATATTAATCTCAAAATAAAGATTCGTCAGTTTTGACATATTTCCCATACCATACTGAAACTGTCAATATGCTAGTTATACCAGGAGTTATTCTCGGATAAAAGTTTGGTCGAATCGGGCCTTAGGGTGATAGGGTCTCTAGGGAGAAATCGTATTACATACGTATAGGTACTGAATCGATATCAGTAGTCCTCTAAAGTTGAGCAATGATTAGTGCATAACTACGCAGTACATAATGTACGCAGATTTCCCTCATATTTCCAGGTTTTCCCCCTTTTTCTGGTGTACTGTTCCGCACGTCGGATTACATTTTTGTTGAATAACCGAACCTATTACGGCGGAATAAGATGCTACAATGTTACCGTGATTTGCCGCCGACTTTTACCGAAGTGTAGAACCATTAACAAACTGTCTGTGGCCGGCGGTGCGTGTGATTCGTTTGTCCGAACCGATTGAACTGAAATTTTGAATAATTACGGACCCGTAGGTTTTTAAATGATTTTCGCTCGGTATTAGAGTAGTTTTGTGATGGTCGTACAGACTAATTAAATTAAGATTTATGAACGATCGTAAAATTTATTTCGTGCATTTTTTAAAAGTTGCTTTTTCTTCTTCGCTACCTTGAAACAATGTTAGCTGAAACATTAGTTTCAACAGACCCCTACAAAATATCCATAGATTTTAAGGGCTAATTTTCAGATTCTATTTTTTTATGCATGACGGCAGGTATTTATTGAAGAATAAACTTGTCATTTTGACATGTTTTCCATACTGAAACTGTCAATGTGCCAAACTTATTCTTCAGTTAAAAGTTATCCGACGATTGAAAAATTAGCCCTTCTTCATTAGAAATCTAGGGATCATGACAATGTGTTGTCTGAATTAGACAGTTTTTTTGCCAAGCAAAGAGTGTATGAATAACTTTATCAGAACGAGGAAAAAAGTCGTTTCTAAGAAAAGCGGTGTATTAGAAATAAAAATATGTTGAATCCACTGATTCTTGAAATTCGTCTCTATTCAAATCATGCCTTCAAGTGACAATCTGATTATCCCTTCTTGTGCTCGATTAAGCAATTAAGTTCTTCGTGGTTGCTTCGGAAATTCTCGATTTTAGTTTGAAAGGAAAAGATTTTTTGTTAGAGCACGAGTTCTGCCGACAATCTAATTTTGTGACTGTCCAGAATAAAAATGGATTGCTTCAATATTGGGTCATGTTCTGTCATTTTTGGAAGACATGTGGTTAATTTGTAAACGGGTGTTAGTAAAGTAGGTTCCGATTTGTTTGTCTTCAATTTCAAACTATGTAATTATTCTGACTGATGAGGAGATACTTGAGTAAGAATTTTTATCGAATTCTTAAGGGTTATTTTATTTATATGAATGGAACGGTAATACTCGTAGTTAGTACTAATTATACTATTCAAACAAGTTAACAATCAAGGTTACATTAAGGTCATAATGTCAAACGTAATCTCGCAAAATGTTCAAATAATATTGTTTTACGTGATCCTGAATCCACATATTCGTACTATTGCAATTTTTTTATTTTTTATTTATTTATTATTCAAACATCTTACAAGCTAACAGAATATATTTCAAAGCGCTTATAAGATTAATTGTACATAGGTTATCATGCATGTCAATATAATAATAATTAATTCAATGTATGTAGATACATCAGTCTGTCGGGGTGTAATCCTATCTACCCTTTTCACACGCGCCAGGGTTAAAACATTATAGTTAATTAGTGATGGACAGGTTAAGTTAATTAACCCACACGTTGTTTTTATAAATCCATCACTGTCAAAGTTAACTGAAATCCTGGATAAAGGAGGCATTGTGTTTTAATTAATAAAATGTAACATTCGTATTAATTAGCTTTTGTTGAACGTACATACCAATGCAGTGATAAATAATTATTATGACGTTGATAATAAAGTCAAATTAAATGTAATCTGTCTTAATGCTTGTTTATTTTTACTGCTTAAATCTTTTGCAGGATATTCTTTTACAAACATAGTTCAGCTACTTAGTCATTTCTTTGTGCCATAATTAATATCAAAATACATTTTTTGATATGGTTGTTGGTTACCATTTTAAGTAAATTTTATATGAAAACGCAGGCAAAATCTAGTCTAAAATATCTTTACACATGGTAGCAATTCATTTACTTTCTTAACTAACACATGCATTACTTATTCATGAGGGGTCCCAGGTTCACACAGCCCTAGGTGCCCTAGCCCTAGGTAACTTAGTTAGGAGAGTCCCTTTGATGTGGCCGGCTTCATAAAAGGTGTCTAGCATCACTAATTACTATGCGCCTTTGTGAATCCGGTATGCAAGGGGTTAAATTTACAGTTCTGGTTTAAGTTTGAGCTTACATGATAAGAAAGGGTTAGAGGGACGAAAGTTAAATAAATCTACGTTTTTAATGAGGTATGCGGTTGGAGGAAGCTCTAAAACAAAAACAAACGATGATTATGTTGTAAAACTTGCAAATGTGCCTTCGTTTAGTCGCCGCCAAAAGACGTAAGCAATCTTGCAAACAAAAACTCTGCTGATATTTACTGCGTATTGTCTACCAGTAATGTTCCTTAATCATGAAATAGATACAGAAACTTATCGTAAATACCTACACGTAAACATTACAGAAAGTATTTTTTAAAAGCGTTTTAGTATAAAAATCGTTAGTTGATCCTATTTTAACCCTTCAGTGTCTTAGCTTTCTTGTTTTGAAAATACAATTATGTTTTAATGTTCTTGACCATAATGATATATGCGTTTCGCTGGTTATTAACCGTGGAACGTTTTTATGAGGGCAAAGATTAGAAACTTAATCGTTTTGATCTATAATTTGATCCTCGCTTCCCTATTTTGGGAGATCAGGTAGTATTTTTTACCCCATGGCCCATCCCATCGGGTTGATTTATGCAGGTTGTTATTATCCGCTATACAGGTGCAAAATATACCGCGATAGTGTGTTGTTAAAGTATCGATTTGAGTATGTTACCATTATCCAGTTGCTATAAAGCCGTAAGTAGAGCCTTTGACGATGTTTAAAAACGGTAAACAAAAATTTACTGCACTACTGGGCCTTAATAATAATTTTAACTTGCAATCATTGACATATTTTATCCAATAACTAAAAGACGTACCTACATAGTACGAGTGAGTATTTCAGAAGTAGTTTTACTAAACTATATTTTTACTGTCGACTGAATAGTCTGTAGAATACCGATTCTGACAAATTAAATGTTGTTTATATCAATTATAATTCACTCGATATCTTACCAAGAAGATTTTAAGGACATCCCTCATTTTTGTTATAAAACAGCACCTACTACGAGTATAACCACATAAGATTACATTGTTTCTGAATGTGCTGTCAACCATCATGACCCTCGATACCTAACCAAGAAGATTTTAAAGACATCCCTCATTTTTGTTACAAAACTGCGACTATTATAAGTACCACATAAGATGCTACATTGTTTCTGAATATGCTGTCTACTATGACCACTATACCTTTAATTTTTTTACCCGCTGGCCCAGAATCCAAAACTTTAATTATCGCGTGCAACTCCTGACTCCGTCATAAGCGTCAATACTATGTTATTATGTAGAGCTTTAAATTACCTTTTATTTTGTAATAATTACAATGGAATTCTCGACCGGACACGCCAGGGCTGGGTGAAAAAAAGATATACAGGGTGTCCCAATATTAGCTCGTCACTCTGACACCAGAGGCAGGTACAGTCCTATCAACTTAAGCTGAGAATTGCATTTGTGTGAGTGATCGCCAAAAGTACCGTTAGTAAAACACATACAAATAAAATTAATGTTTTATTAAAAGGAAGTCTATAAAACACTTGCTACCAATTGGGCCGATGTAACGACACTTGACACATCCTTTTAAATAAATAAATAAATAAAAACACGTCCTCGCTCAGCATATGCCAAGGCACGAAGTACCTCGACGCTGATATTCTGCGAGCACCGTTTATAGAGAGGGCGTCCAGCCAGCCTTACAAAATACAACAAAAAGACAAACTTTATAAAATTACAAAATAAAAACAGACTAAAAACTTTTCGTTCACACCTTTAAAATACTTATTCAATTTGCATAAAATTTCTTTCACTTGGCTGCTTAATGGATTTCGTACAGGAAATTCACTTACAGTAGGAGCCATTTCACTAATATTTGGAACACAATTACATAAAATTACACGTATCTGCTACCAGTACCGGGGGAGAAGTGAAGTATGTGAGCGACAAAGAAGCGGTGCGTGGCGGACGCGCCGCGCTTCAGGCCGCTTGCTATAATAAACCATGCGCGGGACGCGCCGCGCTTCAAGCCGATTGCCACTCTAAACTATCGGTGTGCACTCACACAAATGCAATTCTCAGCTTAAGTTGAGAGGATAGAGCTTAAGACGTTGATGAAGTCTATGTCCATTTTTAAAAATAATATCAGTCATATTTGAAAACTCATCGAACTTTTATCTTTTGAACTTTTTTCTATGGACATTAATAACTGAAAAGAAAGAAAGAAGAAAGAAAACAATCTTAATTGGCTCAAAAGTTATTGAAACTTTTCTATGAACATTAGGCTTGTTCGCTGCGTCTTAAGAGCTACCTCCAGTGTCAGTGTGACGTGCTAATCTTGTGACACCCTGTATAAATTATCCGAGGGTAAAAAACGGAATGGGGCATTAGTCGATTCAATTATATAAGCATCAGGAGAGATCAGAAGCTTTGGGACCGGTTTGGCAGCCACTGAACTAGTCTGACAATCTTTCTTGTTGCGGAAAATATGCGTTGTCGTTAACTTTAAAGCAATCTTCGTTGGGCACAGTGTTATGAGGCTGTAATTGACATTTATCGCAATGGTGATGAATTAATTAATATTCTAGTCATGTTTCCATATAATATTAACGGATCTTGCAGTGATATAAGTAGGAGGAAGTAAGAGGTCTCTCCAGGGTCTATGTGTGTGAAATAAAATAGGAAGCATTAGGTGAGTATTGCAAATGGCAAATAGTCCTCATTTACTCGTATTATTATTATGTATTTTGCCAATTGAGTATACTATTTTTATCGAGAAAAGTTAGAATAGGCCCGTTGATTCTTGAATGTTACACCATGTGACAAATAATTATGAATCTCTCCAACCCATAATGAACTCATGAACATTGTTCAAAACCACACCCGTTGAGGTGTGAAGCGTCCTTTTAGGGGTCCGTTAAACGAGTTTCGTTGTTCGCTTTCGTTAAGCAACGCGAGCATTACAGCAGGTTGGCTCGTAAAAGTCGACGGCCATAGAACTGCAGTGATGGCTACATTTCAGGTAGGTATCGATAAATATAGATGACTTCGACTAGAGTTTCAGAATATTGATTAAAATTGAAAGTTGGTATACATCAGGTTAAGTGTGATTTTTGTCTTTTAAAAAATTTGCAACATTTTGAATTATCATCATTCATCATTATCATTTCAGCCATAGGACGTCCACTGCTGAACATAGGCCTCTCCCAATGATTTCCATAATGACCGGTTGGTATCGACCTGCCTGCATCCAGTTGAATGATTATTGGGTAGTAATATGACTTAATTTATTCTGACCTTAAATTACTTGTTGATTGTTGTTGAGCAGGCCTTTTTCCCGTAGACCGATGACCAAGTAAGATTGCGGGAAGTCACGCAAACAGTCTAGAACTGCCTCACTGAGGGAAGAAGTGGACTGTCAAGTGTTGATGCAGTGCCTCTACCATGAGTTTACCTACCGAGCATCTCGCTATCGAGGGCGTAAAAAAATGTATGGCAAATTGTACAGCGCCTCTAGCGGTTAGTAGCTGAACCACAGCAAAACTAAAAACACTACCATGAGTTCATCTCAAATCGTTAGGTAAAAAACCTATCTAAATGAATACGATAGCGACTAAAGTTTTTATTAAGTTTCATACAAATAACTTACCATGAGTTGCAATTTTCAAAGATGTCATCGAAAAATACCTTAGCTGTCATAGTAACGTAACTCACTGGCTTATTGACGTGTGAAAAGCGAAATAAAATTGTGGTTTTAGGTCATTTTAGGTGTTTTCTTTATTAAATTATGTCGGAAAGAAGTTCATTACGATGGAACATGTTATCAGCATGTGGGCAGACCTCCCACTAGGTAGACAGACGATCTGGTGAAGGTCGCGGGAAGAACCTGGATGCGGGCACATTGTGGAGATCCTTGGGGGAGGGAGAGGATGCTGCGTTTCCCAGAGATATGCGAGGGAATTGTGTCGTGCGAAGATGTCTAGCTGTGCTGTGAAAATGTGTGCGGGTTTCCACCAAAGCTGTGCGAGGAAAATGTATCGTACGAGGATGTGTAGCAGAGATTTGAAAATGCTCATTAGTGTTGTACAGCCTGAGCCTTTTCTACCAGAGATGTGCTGACCGAGGCGAGGTAAATGAAGCGATTCTATTGGTTCTTTACAAACACATCCTTCGCTACGCATCCTCGCACATCTCTGGTGGAAACGCAGCCTTACGAGATCATGATAGAAAGCTAATCCGACAATGAATATGTATTTTCATAAGTTGAAATTTACTTTTGTTTTTAATCAGTCTGTGTATTATGTATTAGGTTTTGTGAAATAAATAGTCAATAAAAATTAATCATTTTATTTTCAACTAGCTTTTGCCCGCGGCTTCGTCCGCGTGAAATTTAGTTTGTCACAGATCGTCATAATTATAGCCTATATGTTAATCTGGGTTATAAACAATAATACTGTAAAGTTTCATCAAAATCCGTTCAGTAGTTTTTGCGTGAAAGAGTAACAAACATCCAGACATCCAAACTTTCGCATTTTTAATATTAAGTAGGATATTAGTAGGATATGTATTTACTTAATTATTATTACTGACGAGATTGCTACCATGTATGTTTAGTGACCATGAAAGATTAAAACAATATAATGTATTTAATTAATTATAATATCTTAAGTTTTACAATAATAAGGTAGGTATATCCATCCAGTTACCCTAGGTCTTTATTATGGATTTAATTTACAAGTAGTTATTTACAAGCACTCTGCTCTAAATCCTTTGGCTTCAGGGAAGAACCTGGACCGCCACCAGTCCAGTGTTCCCTTGGCAGCTCTGTGTATGCGAGTTGCCTTCTTCTTGCTGTTTAAAGTCACTCCACACCTTAACAAATAAACATTACAAATAATAATGACGAAATAAGATAAAAGCAATCAAAATGAATAAAGTAGTAGGTATTTATACACACTTTTCTCAATTTCTCAGTAGTTTTCGTGTCGCCGGTGGCATCAGCATTTCACGTTCGCGTGTCCGTTAGTTCCACCCACCGTTGACTATTGTTGGCTCTTTCTTGGGGCCCTTCAGTGGGCATACTCAGATCGCCATATCTATAGAAAAACAACTTTATTGTATCTAGAAAATATAAATCTAGCACTCATATTACTGAATTTTAGCTAGGCACGTGGAAGTTATGCTGGAAAGGTTGTATTTCTCCAAAAAAACCAGCTCAAAATTATTCGTTTAATTTCGAAATTCCTCCACTACATAGTATGTTTATTTTTACTTAACTTACCTTTCCATAAATTCTACAATCGGTTTAAACGGATAGGCGCAGGTTCTCATTTTCCTATCGTGGTTAAAATCCAATTTTTTGTGGAAAATTATTCATCAATAATCCTTCAACAAAACATGTTTTGTTATCTGTTGTCATGACAACAGCTGCGTCAAAGTCGCAATGACAAGAAATAAACAATACAAATTTAAAATCATCATGTTAATTCAGCTTTAAGAACTGTTCTAGGACACTTAAATTTTGCAGTGTTATTTTTGACATTTTTGTTATTTCCTACTCTATCTTTTCTATATAGTTAGAAAGGAGCGGCATTCGTTCTTTCATTCATCCATTCATAGAGTGTGAAGTTGGATACGTTTACATGTTCACCAACATGACATCACAAAACCATCGAATTATCGCTGGCGAGTAAAGTATACGGTAATTGAACTCATGGTATGATTTTAATGCAAACTTCATCGATCCACGTTTAAACTCTATCGACTGTAGTATACGAATACAAGTTTTCGATGGCAACTCATGGTAGAGGCACTGATTGCTGATGCTATACTCACTGTAAAATGTTATGGCATTACTTTATCGATACTATCGATATATTGATCATCTATTGAAACCTCCCGTCACTACCCAGCAATTTATTTCGCGTTAGACCTAAGGCTTTTTTCGGGCCCTCACGACCCGCGCCTCTGGCGTAAAGCAACCCTTTTCACAGTATCAAACTTGTAGAATTGCTCGCTTTACAACACAAATAGATAGCTTAACAGTTAACGGTTTGTTGTCGACAGGAAACTCGGAGCCATTTTCAGGTTTCGGCTTTTATCGATAAACTGAAGTTTGTGTGATCAAAGCGACCAATGTTTTGTGAATTCCCCAATATCGTTTACAAAAGAGGTTCCAACTCAAAACAAATCGTTTATTTATAAACTCCAATTACCGTTTTAAAGTCCCTTTGCGTTCAGCTAAGTACCTATGTAAAATCATGTTATCTGTTTATGCCAATTTCAAAATGTACTTCTAATGATGTGAAAAAAGAATTGGACTTCAAGTGTCGTCGAAAGTACTCTACTTCCTTGACATATCTGGCGTTTTAAGACCTCGTAAAATACCTTATATCCGTACCTACCTATACATGTAGCAATGAATTTGATAAGGCTGTTTTTATCTGTTCTATAAAACCTAGAACTATTTTGTCATAAACTAATAATACTCTAATTTATCATATTTTAGAATATTCCAATTCCTAATCTAATATCATAAACCTCTTCTTAATCATTCTTTTATATTCTTGTCTTATGTGGTATACAATAAAGTGTGTTCTATTTATCTAACCTATTTCTTAACCCCTTCATGCTTTATTCAGGTCTTCATTTATCAATCATTGACTCCAAATAAGTCAGTCTCGCCAACTTTTTCCCGTTCGCATCGCTTCAGTTTGCGAACGCAAATAGCTACGAAGTTCCACGGAACGGGAAATTCCCGTGAATTCCTGGTTTATTTATGGCGGTGGTGTTGTGCATTGATCCCTCGCTTTCGGATTCGGATGGCTTAAAAGGTCTAAAGTGAGCCGTGTCGTGAAAAATGCTGTCTGGTACGTTTCAAATTCATTTCGCTGTAGTGGAAGAGTTTGTAACTTTGTAATACTTTGTATAGCTTTATGTTCATGATTCGTTTCACTAAATTCTTTAAATAAGTACAAGTTTTAGTTACCTCTCTCCAGCTTTACTGTCCACTCTTAAAATTCTACACTACAGACATAGATTACTATTAACTGCGTGATTTAACGCAACTCAATTCACTTTAAACCGTAAATTATCCCACAAATTAAACAATTGCAAATCATGTCATAGAGCATGGCAATTGACTATTTATTTATTTATTTATTTATCAACACCAACAAGACATACACCATTTTAGACAATATTATACATGCTTATATAATAGGTTAAGTGCTATCTTAATTATAGGCGTTACACAAAAGAAATTGAATTAACGTAGCACAGAACATTAGTAAATTTTAAATTGAAATAAGTTAAATAACAATAAATTAGTAATTTTACAATAATTTTGCAAAAAAAAATACTTTTATGAAATTAAATTATGATCATACTATAGTGCGTTAAATATATAAATTAGAAATTAGAAAAGACAATCAAGGCAGCAAAATTAGTCCTTTACGGAATTTTGATATATTGCTTAAAAATATATCCACATTAATCAGTTCGCTTGATGAGTCACTGAGCGAACCCATGTTGTTTGTGACATGTTTGTGTACTTTATTATAATTAGTCACTAGCCTATTAAGTGGTGCCTGGAGTCCCTGACGCGAAGATGAATTTCTCTGAACGAAGGGCATGTAAGAAGCTAGACGAATACCACGCGAGGGAGCACGAATATTGATCTGCGACAGAAGGTTAGGCGCATCAAGGACACCATTAACCAGCTTATGGAGAAACAAGTGATCCATCAGATTTCTTCGATCTTCCAAAGACTGAAGCTTAAAATGCTTTAACCTGTCGGAGTAGCTTGGGAGCTTTTTAGCCATGTTACAGCTGTATGATAAATGCCAAAGGAAGCGCTTTTGAACTCTTTCTATATTTTTCCGATACACGTCATAGTAGGGGTTCCATACGATGCTACAGTATTCTAGCTTACTTCGTACCAGGGCTGAATAAATAGCTATTTTTGTGGATGGATTTCTAAATTCTTTGCAATTTCTCAGGACAAAACCAAGCATCCTGAAACTCGCATTCACAATATTCTCTATGTGCTTATGGAAGCGTAATTTGTTATCAAGAATAACACCTAGGTCACGCGCATGCTCCACTTCCGACAGCTGATTCCCATTGAGGAAATATGCAGTGGGGGTTAGCTTTTTCTTCCTGGTAAACCTAACAACAAAGCACTTATCGACGTTTAAGCACATGCCGTTTCTAGAGCACCATGAATTCAAGTTGTTCAGGTCATTTTGTAGTAGCGCTGAATCAGCAGGCTATCCATGATAATGTAATGCAATTAGATTCGAATGGGAGTGCTTGCTCTATGAACTGTTATCGCTCAACCTACATTATGGCACCTAGATCTCTTGTCTATGAACACTATACACTAGTATTCTAGGTGTACCGAATAGTTTAGGACCTGGTTAATTGCCACAAACGGATTGTTCCGGGTCAAAGAGCGGGGCATCGACGATAGTTTAGGTATAGTGTTGCAAATTGGAACAGAGTAGTCGACCGATTAAGTGTCTGGAATCCTGGAACTATTAGTCTGGAACTGACTGAATAACCCACTTAACTCACCGACCATGGCTGGGTTAAATCAATACGGTATTGACAGAGATTAAACTGGACTTTACACCTTCACTCAAACTAACACCTAGACTAGGTAGGGTATGATGATGCTATTATTTTAGCACAGTCAGAGTTTGACGCTGACTGTACCGTATAAAATTTTCCAACTAAACCCAGACTTACTGAAATATGTAGATTGTAATCCTTGTGGTAAAACTTAGAATGGTTTGTACAAGCAATCACGATATTATCAAAGGTTTTAAATAAATTACCATGATACTCTTTTTAGCTAAAATATTAAAACTTAAATAATATATTTCAGAGTTTAGAGCTACATTATCTTTGTAGCTAAAGTATATAATGGAGCTAGACCAATCATGGAACGGTACAATCGTTAGCAAGGTTAGATAGAGGTCAGATACTCGTGCTAAAGATACTAATTTAAACTTAGTGCTTTATGGCATCTTCTATTCCATAATTAATATCCTAAGGCCCGATTCAACCAAACTTTTATTCGAGAATAACTCTTGGTATAACTGGCACATGGACAGTTTCAGTATGGGAAATATGTCAAAATGTCGAATAAGTGACGATTTATTCTGAGATTAATATTTACTCTTGTTTGGTCGAATCCACCCTAAGACGCTATAGAATTATTATTGTCTGAGAAGTCAAATGGATATCTTCTTGCAAATAGCATGCCTGTAGAGTATGGCATTAGAAACTTAGGAGCGACATTATATGCAATGACAGAGGTTTAGATACATCACTATCATTACATAGTATAATAAAAAACCGCTTTCCGCTGTCTGTTCCTATTAGGTATGCTTAGCTCTTTAGAACTACGCAACGGATTTTGATGCGGTTTTAATAGATAGAGTGACGATCGACGATCAAGAGGAAGGTTTATAGGTATAAATATGCATATTATAGAAAAGAAAAGCCGGGAAATTCCATTGCAACCGTGCGAACCCGGGGCGGGCCGCTAGCAAGAAATAAAGCTATGCTTGACCTCACCTCTCTATCGTGTGAAATGTAAAGTTATTGAAACGTAATTCCTGTAAATAATTGACGATATTATTATCTATCTACTCGTATTTATACCTTTATCACATTAGATAAACAAAACTGTCTTCCCTAAGCTTCGAACTCTATATTTAGATCCATGGCACTCTTACGGCTAATTTGATACTTACTGCCTGATAACTTTATTCCTACACTCAACAGTCTCATCACGACTGTACTTAGAATGGACTTATTACTGCGTTAGGAAATGGCACCGATTATTTATGCGTGGTGAATGATAATAAGCGACTGCTACCGACGGCTTAATTTAGAAGGGCTACATTTGAATACCTTGCGATTTTAAGCCCAATGAGCATTGTATTATACTTTGAAATGTTACCTATTACCTAATAGAATTCAGGGAGATTCTTAAAGTTACACTGCAAAGTAGTTATTGAAGACTCCCACTAAAACACTTTACTATTTTACACCTAACTTAAACGCTGTTGGTACCAAAATTTTAATCTTAGTTATTGCAACTCACAGACAAGAATTCAAGTGAGTTTTTGTGTTGCGTATGTTAAAATCTACACCTAGTTTTAGATGAACTAACAGAATTAAGATTATCAAACTGGATTGTTAAAGATCATCAAATGAAAACGAATTCCTGTGCTTGCGTTGTTAATATAAAAATATACAAAGCTAAATCACATCACGTATAGTTAGTTACATTTACCCTTTTGACCGCAAATAACAGTTATTAGAGCCATAATAACCATAAAAATACACGCCATAATCATATGCGATCGAGTTTATATTGTTGATGTTCTCAAACACAAAAAGTGAAGTGAATGGATACAATTTTTATAAAAAAAACTTAGTGAACAATGTTTTTGGAAACTGTGATATGGGTATCTATTAGCTATTAGTGCTTTCTGAATTTATAAATCTCAAACTCAGGAGTCAAAGTCAACAGTGAAACACATCTGATGAAGCCCCGACCATCGTAGATTGCATTTCCAGTGTTTAGGTATTATAGTCATAGTCATTTATTCGGTTAGATCATAATAAACGCCAATATTTGAAAAACATGTTTTGTTGCAATGAGTTGTTCTTTTTACACGGTAGTCATTTGTTTAAATTAATTTAAACAAGAGACAAATTGTATAGGATAGGTGTACTTAGCGTAAATACTGTTAAAGGAGCTAAAACTTCAAGAATATTAGACTTCGAGTTCTTAACAATGATCCGATGTGAGCCCTCTACAGTGGTGCCAGCCGAGCTCAGGTGCTAGGCGCAGAAATTACTTAACTAGGATCATTTTTCAAGAGCTCTGATACTTACAGTGTCTAAATGGAAAAACAAATTTTTCAGAGGTAGGTAATTAATTAACAGTTAAAAATACAGAAGAACGCAAATTAATATTATTTTACAAATTAGTGGTTATTATTGCAATTTTTCAAGTTATAATGAATTATGATCGATTTTTGATCACCCCTGAAAAGGTCCCAACTTTTTTACACAGTACAGAACCTCCCACCGGGAGCTATACTATAGGCTAGTTACAGCACTGCTATAATCATATCATCATATCACTTACGGTCATCCTTATTGGGGGCCGCGCCGCACACCACCACAGCCACCAAGCACACAACCACTGTTTTAGTCGCCATTTTAAAAACTGCACCAATTTACTTAAACAGCCTTATATAACCGTGGACACCCACACACCACGGCATACGACACGGCCTTGGCAATTGGATAATCGTGTCATCTCCGTGCTCTTATTGTCATTAGCTTTGTAGGTATAGGGCTCTGATGTACTAATGTCCTTATGTTCACCTTGTTTTCGATGCGCGAGTTGATAAAATCTGTTTTGTACAGTCTTTTGTTTTGTTGTAATAGTTTTACGATCCTGTAATTGCGTTTGATTGTTCTGAAAATGGTTCAGAATTTACGTATGTAGGTAAGTGCTTTTGATTTACATTACATCTGAGTATATGCCTATCATTTCGTTGCATCCATGCGGGATTGACACAGGAAATTTCCTATGTAATATTAGGTACTGGATACAAAGACAGTGTGGTGAACACTCGAGAACTTTTCTGCCCCAGCGGGCATCAGCTCTGCGAGCTATGTGCCCCGCTCTATGTGCCACTTGATTTTAGCGATTCTGCGGGATATGACAGTCACTTTGGTTCTCCTGCGGATCTCCTCATTTCTGATTCGATCACGCAGGGAAACTCCGAGCATAGCACGCTCCATCGCGTTCCATCCACGACCATAGTTACCAGTTAAAAAAATATTAGTCTCAGTTACGGCAGTACGTGGGCAAATCAAGGCTGATACCCGGGGTCAGTAATTTGTCAGGCACATCAGCTCAGTTTAAACGAGTCTCCTGTGACAAATGATTGCCGTCCCGGAACGGCCTGTGGTACCTTTTATACCGTGGATTTATAAGGATGCTTTGTCAAAATGCTCTTGCAAAATTGTGGCACGAAATAATCATTTTGGCTGTGTTGCGGAGTTTAATTGGAAATTGTTGAAAGTTATCTTTATTCTTCTCATTCTGCTACAAAATTCTGCTACAAGAGTGGCGTTGTCAGTAGCTTTCATTGGAGTATTTTTTATTGTGTGAATTTATGAATGTTTTATTGTTTGAATTGTTTGCTATTAATTTGAAAGTGGCTGGAAACTATTAGACATTTATAAACCCAGTTTAATAGTAAAGTTGTGTTACTTTATTGAATTTTGTATCACTAGGATAATCAATTCAACAAAATAAATGGGTTCTATCTAAAAACAAAACTTTTCTGAATGTTGAGTTATTGCCTCTAGAAATTATAATTGAGACTATCGTTCACAGTTCACTTTCAATCAGATTAGCAATACAATACAATCAATTTTTTACGGTCTGCGTATTGTTTTAAAGATCTGCGGGGATCCCACGACATTATTGTGAATGTGGAAAACTTCTTTTACCACAAAGTAATTAAAAACTTAACTGACTGAGTTATAACGACTAACTTGTCAATCTTTTGTGGCTTGAAAAACTAAGTTAATTGAATTATTTTCAAACAAATTACAATTTTCTTTTCTTATTCCTTGTCTCATGAACAAAGTTGTCCTGATATACAGTAGAGAAAAAGTAATCTTATAAAGTTATTCTAATTTGCGCTGATTGCTTTGTGTTAATCTCATAGATGAAGACATAAAACTATCCAATAATGGTGAACTGTTTTTCTTCAGCTACTTTAATGTATTTTTTAATGCAAAAGCGTTAATAGCAGATCGTTTCGAAATATTCCACCAAACGAGCGATACCATTTTGCGAGCAAACTATTATTACTATAGATAACGACCCAAAACACAGAACGTTAACAAAAGGCATCGGGCAATAAGCTGTTTCGCAACAAAATGCGTCAGACGAAATGCACTGGGGTGGGTCGGCTGGGGCAAACATCCCCTACAGTAACAACAAAAGATGGTCGGCTACGCATTCGTATCGATTGGACGGTTTAAACATGTCTAATAAATGCGAGACGGCTGCCGCGAGGATCGAGTCCGATCCGATTATATCGATTGTTTTTTCTAGTAGCATGTTGTAAGAAGTAAGAACACTGACATGGATATTGGATAGTGACATTTATAGTGTTTTGTTTTTTGATAAACTAGCGTTTGCTCGCGGCTTTAACCGCGTGAGTTCGTAAGTCTCTTCTATTTTATAACCTTCAATGAGCCAGTTTAGGCGTGAAATCGACTTTAGTATTCCAGTTGGGATGGAAAAGCTATTTTAATGCCAAAGCTAACTGTTTAATAATAAAAGAACTTAATCTTACGCATTACTTTAACAGTCGATCAATTACAAATTATGTATTCAGATAAAAGTAAATTACAAAATGACTTGCTTTCCTTTTGTAGATGTGATCATTAAACTGTAACAGTAAAAAGTTTTTATTGCATGTAAGCTGTACTAAGAATTAACTTGTGTAGGCTTTATGAGTACCTATTGTAACTCACAAAATGGTTTTTATCAACTTTCTTTACACTTAACCTTAATTTAATAGCTTTATAACGTGCTAAGCAAACTTTGCGTGTTCCAAGCAAGTTATTAAGTTAAGTTTAACGTTTTAATTGCGTTTAAAATAAACTTCATTTGCGTTCAAGTAAGGCAAGTGGCAACTGACCGGTGGAAAAGTTGTATCCCGATTTATAGTGCTAATAAATTTCTGTTTTCTTCCCGTAACTTGGCTCATAACTCTGTCGTGCCGGAAAAGACTTTACAAGTTAAACTGAATGTAGCGGAACTTTCCAACTTTTTGTGCGTCCCGAGTCTGGAATCTGGATTCGCGGGATGAAATGACTCATCGGTGAATAATGGCTCGTGCTTTCGACAAATTGTTGTTTGAAATTATTTTGTCTTTGTCATTACGCTTATATTACTAGTAGGGACTTTTCTATCTCTTTTACCAATATTTAAAGACCATTTACAATACACTGTTACACATTATGTATGTTATAATCGTACTGAAAAACATTGACTAGTAAGTTGAGTTCAACTTCTAGTTTACACAAAAAACTTACTTTTTAGCAGTAACAACTAAGTATTACGTTTGATAATATGTTTTGCGTGTTTCATTTCAAGCAAGCAGCGCTTGAATTACAGGCATATCAAAGTTCAGCTTTGGTGGAGAAGAGAGTTTCCATGGTTGATATCTCCACCATTATGATTAAAATAATACAGAATAGAACACAATCTCTTATTAATTTTCAACTGAAATCTGTATCACCATTTGTATATTATCAAAACTAATCTAAATTCAGCATGCTTCTGTCTTCTTGATCGAATTTGATACTAATGTTGAATACAATAAAGTTCATTTTGTATTTAGTTCTCAAATTACCGACAGACCGCCGCACATGACATATCCTTTATGACATGTCCATGCGTTTTGACATCTCATGAATCATAAGGGGATAGTAGTTTGATTATTGTGCGGATGGCTCGTAGTCCAATTAGAACAAACAGCTCTTTGACAATTATAATGGTCTTACCATAATCTTCTTATATGTAGGTACCTGCTTGCCCTGTTAACTGTATTAATTTTAATCTATATATTGATGTGCCTGGATGCGAGCGGCGCAAGACCGGTCTTTGTGGACATCTTTGGGGGAGGCATTTGTCCAGCAGTGGAAGTCTTTCGGCTGAAACGAACGAACGAACTTTACAATTGTGCACATCAATATATTCGTAAAAAGAACCTTGAAATTGCTTTATAATAATCCTACGAAAAAACACGCGTAGTAATTTGCAGAGTGAAATTTAAATATCACAAAAAGTACGAAAGATTCCACAATAATTCACTTCCATAATATTAAAAACCTCCGTACCTACTTAAAGTAAGTAATTTCATAAGCGACTCCTCCATTTTTCCAGCCACCTGCGACGAAACTTTATCAAATACTTAAAGTTACACTCCAACGGGTCGTTAAACTAACCTTTATGTTTGGCTGTTCTCCCCAAACTGTGGCCGTCAGTTTCTCCCATTAAACCGGTTAGCGCTGCGCCCTCGGGTGTATGTGAAAACTTTTATTACCCAACTTCTGGTGTATTAGCCGCCTACTTATGGCAACCCGACTCTGGATTAAAAACTCCCAACTTTTTAATTTAAATGTTTGGCTTTTTCTTCGATGCGTCAAAGCGAGGGAGTTATCTGGCTCGGGGCTGCAAGTGGAACTTTAAAGCCTTTTGGGCTTTTGGAAGACCAAATTACAGGATGGAAGGAGACCGTACGAAGTTAAAATAAGTCCCGCTTTTTACCATGTGTTGTGATTAAAACATTCGACGTGTGTAAAGAAAGAGGCTTATGGTATTATTCTATGTACGCATGCAGCAAATAAGACGTCTTCTCTATGTAAAATGAGAAAATCATATGAATAGTAAGTCCTATCTTAAACTTTCTAAAAGTGCAAATTGCATGCCTTTGCCTACTATAGTTTATTCGAATCCTGTTTGACGACAGCGCTTTCAAAACGTATGATGTCTTCGTAAAGTCGATTAAAAGGGACGCCATATTCGCTTAGGGCTGCCATTAGGGGTCGCAATACCGAATCATTTCAGCAAAACCGATATTTTCGGTATTGGCTCTTAAACCAATACCGATAATCCGGTATTTTCGATATTTCCGGGATTAAGCTAAAGTTAGCAAATTTAGTATAATAAAGTTATTTTGTGGAGGAATGGTAAGTAGGTACCTAACCTAAATGAATTTATCTTCTAAGGGCTGATTTTTCAATCATCAAATAACTTTTAACTGACGAATAAATTTGTCATTTTGACATATTTCCCATACTGAAACTATCAATATGCCAAAATTATTCTTCAGTTAAGAGTTATCCAACGATTGAAAAATCAGCTCTAAATAAAACAAAATACTCATTGACACAAGGTTTGTTGTTTGATATGTTGGTAATCAATCAGTTAGTTCTTTGCAATAATTTACTAATTCAACGATGTCTCTGTGATCAACTCGGTCAAAACAGGAAGCGATCACCGAATGGTGAGGCACATTGAATATCAGACCCAAGCTCAAAAGATGTCGACTGATGAAGTCTACGCTCCGCCCAGCGCCTATCCTATCCAAGTCAAAAACCCCGAAAGCTTTCAGCTCGATTTGCAAAATCGTGTCGAATGCCTAGGAGACTGCGGAAATGTGGACGTATACAATGACAGGTTCGTGGAAATTGCCCAAACGACTGGGTCTAAGTTCTTTAAAACCCGTCGTTCAAAAGGAACCAAAAAGATCTCTGACCTCACCAATCAACTCATGGAAGAGAGACGGAACTTGGTTCTGCAGTCCTCTGAAGATGCTGCTCAGTATCGGCGTCTTAACAGACAGATCTCCAAGTCTTTGACTCGCGACCTACGCCAATTTAATACAGACCGTATTAAAGAGGCGATTGAGTGAAACAAGGGCTCTAAAGTGTTCTACTCTTCTTCAAAAAAGGTGACAAAACCTTGTTGAAGAATTATAGACCCATCTCACTTCTGAGCCATGTCTACAAGCTGTTTTCAAGAGTCATTACGAATCGTCTCGCTCGCAGGCTCGACGACTTCCAGCCTCCCGAACAAGCCGGTTTCCGAAAAGGCTTTAGTACCATAGACCACATACATACGCTAAGGCAGATTATACAGAAGACCGAGGAGTATAATCAACCACTTTGCCTGGCGTTTGTGGATTATGAGAAAGCCTTCGATTCGGTCGAGACCTGGGCAGTGCTAGTCTCTCCAAAGGTGCCAAATTGACTATCGATATATCGAAGTGTTGAGGGGTTTGTACAAAAACGCCACAATGTGGGTCCGCCTCCAGGATCGGGACTCGAAACCTATCCAGTTGCAGCGAGGGGTAAGACAGGGAGACGTCATATCTCCAAAACTGTTTACCATCGCCCTGGAAGATGTCTTCAAGCTTCTGGACTGGAATGGATTTGGCATAATCATAATCCTTTATTAAAATAACTTGGGTTAACTAGTTCAAATACTTTAATCAACTCGCGCGCGCGTATTTTGAATTAAATGGCGCGTAAATTTTTCTATTAATATTTGTTTTTTATTTTTTTACTAAAACCGAAAATACCGAACATCCCGGTTTTTGTGAAATGAATACCGGTATTAATTAGACCTAAATTTGGCCCGGTATTCCGGTATTTTCGAAATTCGGTATCCCGGTTTGCGACCCCTAGCTGCCATCTAATTATGAGACTTGACTCTGACAAAAGACCGGTTGTATCAGAATAAGTTAAGACATCATGGATTTTGTAATGTTAAGCAAGTAAAGAAAAGCTCTACCAACCTGGTTCTGATTAAAGGCCAAAAAGTCGAATTTAGATAGTGACTTTTGGCAACCCTTGTCTAGCGACAGATCGTCTGAGGTGGGCATCCGGACTAATCGCATTAGGTCGCCCCGCGGGTGCGCTCGCTCGCATCAGGGGGCGACGACGCACTACTTAGCACTAAAAGGCGTATGTAAGTAGGTATACAGTGTCTGTGTACATATTTGAGACGCTTGAAATGAAGCTGAAATGGTACTATACTAGAAAAAATAGCAGTAAGTGACAAATAAGGTACCTATACTTTATTAGTAGATGAGGTTGCAAAGTGCATGAAATATCAAAATGTCCATGTTTTTGTAGGTTAACCTAAGCATAGATCTAAGTGAGTTAGGAGATAAGTACTTTATTGACACTTAGGTAAGTTACTTACGTGATACTTACGAAGTTCGTAAATATTGTTTTCCTCATTCCACTTGCATCCACCGAGACTCCATATCTAAATATTCATTAGGCGAATAGCAATTTTATACCACAGCACTTATGGCTAATTGTCGAGGTAGACTCCACTTGAGACCGATTCGTTCTCGCTCATTGCAAAAACACAAAACACTCCAATGAGTGTTCCCCGCTAATCCATTACTAGATGCATCCCATACAGTCGACCTACCCCATACATACCCCATGCAAGAAGAATTGCTGGCACATCCCAGCGATTTGGCAATCGAGCGATAAAATCCTATGGGAGTCGTGCTGTCATCTCGGTAATTATGGATGTTTATTGTCATGAGATATCTTCTAAGTTTGATGAGATAAGTTGGCGATTTGTAGTATACATACATACGTGGTAGTACAAACTTATAGGAAAAATCAATAGAAATTAACAATGTTTGTCGTATTATTATTGTGTCGTTTGTCGATGTAACACTAATAATACAAAGAGGAATGTTTTCATTGTTTTTTGTTCGTTTGAATTGAATAGGCGTAGCTTCGGAGCCTTCGGGCCGATTTGAAAAATTCTTTCACCATTAGAATGATAATGATCCTGGGACCGACGATCTGGTGAAGGTCGCGGGAGGTGCCTGGGATGCGGGCGGCGCAGGACCGGTTGTTGTGGAAATCCTTGGGGGAGACCTTTGTCCAATAGTGGACGTCATTTGGCTTAAACGAACGGTTATAATCCTACATTATAACAAAAAGCACCGGTTATTGTTATAGTAACCGTTAGGTTGTGCAACTCAGCCTTATAAAGCTTGCTCTACCTTAAAAACACTAGCCGGAATTCGAACTTGCGTACTACACCGTCGAATGAACATGGAGTTTCGATCAAACTACTCATCGACGCGTGAGGTCGAAAACACTGAATCAGCATATTGAACAGTTCGATTATAAAGTCATTATTGTTCCTGACGCTTTAGTTTTAGCTTCCACTGACCTTTATTTGATGGATTTCTGTTGCCAAAAGAACTATTTGAATACATCAATCAATCTGAAACTTATAAAAAGATGATGATTTCATCCATTATTTTCTAATTACTACCATCTCATATTACCGGTTTTTCTATAACATTGAGAGATTGTGGAAGTTGTTACAATCTTTTACGTGGGTAACGAATGTTGACATGATCATATCGTGCTTGTTACAATAATTGATGGTACAAGATGTTGTTCGTAGATTTTTTTAATTACTACCTTGTTATGAGAAACAACGTTGCTTTACGAACTACTACTTCTTATACTCTTAGGCTGAGTTGCAACATCTTACTTTAACTTTAACAAATCTGTCAAATGCATACAAAAAGAACCAGTTCTTGTCAAAATGTTACGGTTAAAGTAAGTCGGTGCAACTCAGCCTTAGTAAGTAAAAGTATTCCTATCGTATTGCTACGACGTTCAAAGTAAACACACCATAATCTTACTCTGACAGATACAAAAGCACCTATTACCAGTATGTTTAATTACCACCGACCACCATTGACGGCTACCATTAGATATCCCATGCTAATTGATGCCTTTAGCGATCCATCCGTGACATCTGTGATCGTGCATCCTGATCTGTCTTGAAGGGTATCACTAGGTAGAGCAGGATGGGAAAGGAACACGGATGTAAGATTCGTAGTAATTTCGTACCTGTATATTGTGTATACTAAACTATTAGTTTGTTTGTGGTCAGAAATGACACAGATTATCTCTTAGTTATTATGATGATCACTTTGTTCCCCTAAATTAGATTTACTTATTGAAAAAAAATTCGCCACATTTATAAGTACTAAATCATGAATATGAGTAGATACCTACCACAGAGTTCCTAGTTAAAATAGCGACATAAACATTTCAATTTTCGCATTTCTGAAACAAATAAAAAGTCAAATTCAATAAAATGTATTAATTTTCATAGTATCTCTTATCGACTGACTGCATCAAACACAAAATTCCAATTTCTATACTGCAAAGTGCAAATCAAATACATAAAATGACAAAAACCGAGCATTTATTTACAATACACTTCTACGTTGTTGGTTATGTGTATGTTGTTGTATTGCAAAGCAAACTTGGTGTACACTGTAGCTGAAAGTCGTTACGGGTGTAATGTTTGCTATCGCGAGCAAGTTGGGCGGCGACGGTGAGTCATTAACGTATAAAGTAGAGGTTTCTTGGTGATGTAAATTGTGTGATTTTTAGAAAAATGCTAACAAATAGAGACACTGGCTGGAAGTAAAAAAAAGTTTAGAATACCGCGGGAAAATATGACATTTTATTTTCTTTTCATTCCAGAACAAAGACGTACCTAGCAAAGACATCAAAAGTTATACAGCTATTAGGAGCTATTATTCCTTTACCTAACTCATTTGATAATTTTATTATGTAAAATTAATATTTGTCTAAACTCGTTAATTTAAGTGTATTTATTTATGTCTGATGTAGATTGGTCTGTTTGTTTACCAAGGCTAAGTTAATTGCCAAACAAACTTAGTTTCACGGCGCTGCAACTGAAGTCGTTTCGAGTGTAATGTCTGCTATCACAACAAGTTGGGCGGTGAGTCATTTACTTATCGGGGGAAGGAAAGGCAAAGGTTGCCAGCAATCGCTACAAATTATGCGCTGTTAAAAATGTCTGGTGAAATAACAAAAAGTTTGATAGTGAAGGCGTTTCGTTGCTAACATTTCTTTTAATGTGGCAAAGGCATCAGGGGTTGCACGGCTTATGAGCTGGGTAAATTACCACTTGGACGTATTTTTTTAGTTTTATGAGTACGACAAGTTTATTTAGCCAAAATCACACCCAACCAACTGACTTTTATGGATGAGGGAGTTAGGTAATTTTTAGACGCTAAATGCCTTCACGTATGCAAAGTACCTACCTAAATAAATATCAAAGTTTTAATACAGTACCTTAAGAACCCTAGGTAATTCAGTATTCAGTGGTTAAACTTTGACAGTAAATAAATGGAGCGCCAACGAAAATTCTTAGTTCCTCGCCCGGGATCAACTGCTCGTCTAAATGTAAAAATATGAATTTCGTTAACGTCCAAAGTTGCTTTTTGCTCGCTCGCCCGTGACTTAAAAATCGAGCGAAACTGCAATGAGTGTTAGTACGGTAAGAGTTTAACTTACCACTCAGTGGTTCCCAACCTTTTCTGGACTTGGGACCACTTTCGTAACTATATTTTTCGCAGGAACCATTATAAAATAAATCCGCAAATAAAGCCAAAAACTATCTAACATAAGTATATCTATCTAACGAAAGGAAGACTTTTTTATGCCTTTGTAGCCACGATAGCCGAACGGTGAAGGGGTCGGACTGGCCGATTCGTGATCTGAAGAACGAGGGTACGATACTATTACTTATTCTGTGCTATTGTGGTGAACCCAGTCTAACACAAGAATATTTAGCTTACCACGAGGTAACGGGATTATTAAATAATTTGTATTTAAAAATTGCTCATATTCTTATACAATTTTAAAAATCCACATACCAAATCAACTAAGTAACAATATAATTTTTAAGCTTGCATTCAAGTTCGGTAATCCTAAGACTAATTAATTTACACAGAACTCATGCGAAAGTCGCGAAATTTAAAATCGTTCGTGGACCATAATATTTTAGCTCCTGCAAACCACCGGTGTTCCATGGACCGCTGGTTGGGAACCCATAAGTTAGCGAATGAGTGACTCATTGAAACATGGGGGAGGGGTCAGCGAGGGTGTCGACCCCAAATCGAAATTAAAATTCCACCCGTGACGTCGGGATAATAGACGAAACGAAATTTTGAATAGATAATATCGAATGTCGAATTTTAAGCGTCAAGGAAAAAACGCTTTTGACTCGGAATTGCGTTGATTACACAGCAAAAACAAAACATAGCAGGGATGTTTACTTATTGTATTATATTTTTCTAGTAATCGATCCGTTCGTTATGTTCTGAAATGGCTGGACCAGTTTTGATGAATTCTGTTAAAGTTGATAGGATGTTTTTTGGGAGGGAAAAAGGGCGCAGGCTAAAGGGATGAAAGGTTGGACGGGGATTCCATTATAATACCTACTAGCTTTAAAGAAATTAAATCGTAAGCGTTTTTTAAAAGGTGTCAAAAAAAAGTATCTAAGTACAGTCAACGCCACATCAAGGTAAATACCGTGGCATCTTATTTACTAGTTGTTATACCTAGGCAGGTACAAAGTACACACTCTTTTGCAAGAAAGGGTCAGTCAGAGGTATTACTGTCGACTGTACAATATAGAAACCAGAAACCAGTATAGTATGTGAGTAACCACCACTTTATTCAATTGAATAATAACCGTACCTAACTAACAGAGCCATCAACTGAATGAATGTTATTTCACCTTTGCCTAACCGGTCATCGAACCTGCACTCGCAAGGTATGATCATGGCCGATCTTTTATTATATCCGCAGTGAGCATCCGATCGCATAGTAAAGTTGGTTTATTAAACGAATAAATAAAGAGTTACACATAAACCATAGTATGAAAATTGCACACTTATTTTATAGAGCCATTCATAAATTATGAGTAGGTATTATTATTTATATTTATTTCTCCTATTCACTTAGACTCTTTTGGAGACTATGAGAAACTCCTGTAGTAATGTAACGAGTTGCAATCGACACGGACACGGCATGCATAGCTTAACACTGGAACCTGTGTAAATAGGTGCCTATTTTGGAAGGAAAATAGGTCTACACCAACTCATTAAAACCTTCCTAAGTAGGAATGGCAACACCATATATTTTTCTAAAGAAATGATGCCGTCAAATAATTTTGTTACGATAATATATTAACTGCCAGAAACACATCCTGCTGTTCTGTCGTTGATGACAAATAAATTTTGTTCGGTCGATAGCTTGCCCAAAATACAGTGTGAGTCACGTTAAAGTGTACATATGAAAATAGATGAAACTAGACCTATTTTTATCGACAAAAAATAGGTCAAAATTTTTTTGAGATTTTTTAAAAAAAAATTATAGAATTTTTTTTCTTCCAATTACTTATTGTAAAGTAAACGTAATAACTTTTAAACTAAGCGGTATATCCTGATAAAATAAAAACAGTAATAATGCTAAATAATAGGCAATACTAAAACAATACATAAAATACACAAAAAATGCCAACAAATAATAAAGAATGATACTTTTTGAATAAAATCTGCTTAAAAATTCGTATTTTTTTGGTTATTTGATAAATTTCTCCAAAAAATGCCCCTATAACAGATGGTTTTTATTACTTTTTATTATTCTCTATCGTATTACTTTTGTAAAACTAAAAATTGCATGTCTCTATCCCTATCACAACATTTGCTATGATCGTTTGAACAAAGGCCTGCCACCACATTTTTCTCCGCTACAGGTAGAGACAATTTTAATTTTAACTAAAATGCTTATTTTACTTCGAAATCTTTTGTTTTTATTTGAAATCTAACTTGTCTTTATCAAAATTACAAATCTAGAGTCACTTTCAGTTTCGTTGTTAACGAAGCGTTGGATGGCGCGCCCGGAGAGGCTTAGTTCAAACGATCATTGCAAACGTTGTGATAGGGATAGAGACATGCGATTTTTGGTTTTACGAAGGTAATACGATAGAGAATAATAAAAAGTAATAAAAATTTTCTTGGTTGACTAGTCACAAGCTCACTTTGAACACGTCTAAAACTAAAGTCGTTACCTTTTCTATTAGCTCAGCTACACAGCCGCCAACTGGACTTTGCCTAAAGGCTCATTCTTGCTCTAACTGGTCACTATCCTCTTGCGACTGTCCACAACTGTCCACAGTAGACACAATTAAATACCTGGGTATAAACATAGATAAGCACCTTAACTTTAAGAACCACATTCAACTCCTTACAGGTAGATTGCGTAAACTTATCTTTGTCTTTAAAACCCTTAGGCATGTAGCGAACCCCACAATCCTACAGAACGTTTACTATGCACTGTGTCGCTCGATACTTACGTACTGTATTTCCTGTTGGGGAGGTGTCCCGAAGTCTACTCTGAAGCCGCTTGAAGTGGCTCAACGGGCGATTCTTAAAGTAGCCACTTTTCGCCATATGCTCTTTCCGACACAAGAACTTTACCAGATATGCAAAGTTTTGACTGTGCGCCAATTATTCATACTTGATGTCATTCGTCTTCAACACAAAGTAACTCCCCATGTACAGATAGATAAACGCCGTAAGGACAAAATTTATACTGTTCCTTCAACTGCCTACTCTTTCACCAAGAGATTCTTTTTCTATCTGGGACCCTCTTTATATAATAAAATTAACGCCGAACTTCCGTTATACCAACTGACATTTTTTGAATTGAAAAAAAGCTTACGATGCTTCCTTTTAACTAAAAGCTATGATCAAACTGAAAAGTACTTTCACACGCTCACTTAACGATGCTCATACATATACACACACATACACACACACACACACACACACACACACACACACATTTTTTTGGTTATTTGATAAATTTCTCCAAAAAATTCCCCTATAACAGATGGTTTTTATTACTTTTTATTATTCTCTATCGTATTACTTTTGTAAAACTAAAAATTGCATGTCTCTATCCCTATCACAACATTTGCTATGATCGTTTGAACAAAGGCCTGCCACCACATTTTTCTCCGCTACAGGTAGAGACAATTTTAATTTTAACTAAAATGCTTATTTTACTTCGAAATCTTTTGTTTTTATTTGAAATCTAACTTGTCTTTATCAAAATTACAAATCTAGAGTCACTTTCAGTTTCGTTGTTAACGAAGCGTTGGATGGCGCGCCCGGAGAGGCTTAGTTCAAACGATCATTGCAAACGTTGTGATAGGGATAGAGACATGCGATTTTTGGTTTTACAAAAGTAATACGATAGAGAATAATAAAAAGTAATAAAAAGCACCTGTTATAGGGGCATTTTTTGGAGAAATTTATCAAATAACCAAAAAAATCCCGCGGGTGTCGTAAGAGGCGACTTAGGGACTACACATCAAACAGAGAATGGGCAGCAGCGCTCTCTGAAAAACATCAATCTTTTAAACTGCGATCTCCAACCCGCCTGCCAAGCGTGGAGATTATGGCAAAACCCTCCACTATAGTGGAGGAGGCTCATAGTCCAGCAGTGGACTGTAAAGGGCTGTTGATGAACCAAAAAAATACGAATTTTTAAGCAGATTTTTTTCAAAAAGTATCATTTTTTATTATTTGTCGGCATTTTCAGGGTATTACATGTATTTTTTTAGTATCGCCTGTTATTTAGCATTATTACTGTTTTTCTTTTATCAGGATATATTGCTTAGTTTAAAAGTTATTACGTTTTCTTTACAATAAGTGATTGGAAGAAAAAAAATTCTATAAAAATTAAAAAAAAAATCTCAAAAAATTTTTGACCTCTTTTTTATCGATAAAAATAGGTCTAGTTTCATATATTTTCATACGTACACTTTAACGTGACTCACACTGTATTTTGTCGCGTAGTGCCTACCATCAATAATACGCATGCCATTGGTTCGCTATTACTGCCCTATAGCTTTCTTACTTGTCCATAACTCCATATACCCTCACACAAAGTAATAAATAACAGAAAACACCGATATGTTACAGAATACTTTTATTCCCGTTCAGTTTCTTACCTTACTTCATAAAAGCCCCAAAATAAGTTGGGAAGTCATAGAGCAGGGGCGAAGCAATATGGCGCCTAATTGCCGCGATTCACAACTACCAGCCGAGCGTGGAGACGACTCGATTGTAGTGATGTCTAAGTATCGATTAGATTAGGTATCGATAGAAAGCCTTAGAAGTGTTTGTAATGACAGCGACATAGAGATTAAAGGAGTTTAGGTACTTTTCAATTTTTACCCATGTGGTAGTATTGTAATCAAGAATTAATGTAATTTAAGTGGTAGTCGCTAAATATTTGCCACCGCACTAATTATCATTAAAAATCAATGATGAAAATGAAATTAAAATCCTCCTGTTGAGGACTGCTTCGCTTCGTAAACTGATGTATTTACCAGCTCTATCTTTCCTTTAACTTGTACTAGTATCCTTAGAGAGAAAGCTCGAGAAAATACTATACATATTTTGCCTTTTCTATCACCCTAATAGATGTACCGCGTGTTATCGATATTTGTACTACAGCAGACGTACGATTTCTCACCACTAAAAGCTCCTTGATTGATTATTATTGTTCGTAAACGGTATGGAAATCGCCCGAGCTTTTAGCCAGCGTTGTTTTGCGATTCATTATCACACTCCATTACCGGTACGAGTTTTGGCAACAACACTGAATTATAATTACGGTGTCGAAGAGTGCATGGTTTGCACGCAGGCTGAATCACTCAGGGTATTTCCTTCGAGTTTTCAGTTATTTAGATAGCAAGGGAAAGCTGGATTAACGTCTGATACCGTCAGGTGATGAAAATCGCTTTGGACAGCTTTAACTGATGTTTTCGTTTTGCATGTTGCTACCAAACACGCGCGGGCTCGTTTTAATTAAGCATGCGTTGCGATACTACTGTAATGATTAGAGTTAAAACTTTTGTCTTCCTACGAGTTTTTCTTCATGGTAGTTCACCACTGACTGAGGCAAGAGAGAGATATGTCTTTGGATGGAGGATGTTTTTAAACAGGTGCGAGTTATTTATTTTACAAATGGTCCGTGACCGTGACCCTCACTCGGCATGGGGCACACTGAAAACCAGCTGCAGCGCCGTGGCATTCGTCACCGTGGGCCACGGCATATGCTGAGTGGGGTTCGGAGTGCATTGCAGTGGGCATCTTGTTTGTGATTGGGTTTGCACTACTCAGTTTACTCTTGTTTTTATTTTTATTTCTTCTTCCATTATTATGTGCCACTGTCATGTCTGTTTAATTGCCTGTATTTGTGTTATGTCCATTGTAATAAATGTATCTTTCTTTCTTTCTTATTTTTTGCTTCATGGTAAGAATGAAAACAGATGCAAGAGAGAGAAAGAGATGTCCTTAGATAGATAGAGGATGTTTGAAAACAGGTCAGTACTTTCCGTTATTAAGAAGCACATACCTAACAGCGAAGCGTGATGCTGACACGATTATTGTCAAAACTGCTTCATTAGGATGCTGAGTTCCAAGATTTTCCGCTCCAAACAGTAAGCCTATTTCGTTTTAAATCGAATTCTGAACAATACCAAACACATGAGCTCAATTCTGCGAGGCCTTTGCCGCCAATTCGATACATCGCACGCCGCATGCTAATCGGTGATCGTGTCCTTGACTCGGGAATTTCGTTACCAACACACGTCCGACGCCATCGGAATTATGATGGAACAATCGATATGGTCGTCTCGATAATAGCAACAGATTTTTAGATACAAACCTCACTATTTTTTATTTACTGGCAGAAAAGAGCTTCTAAAGTAGTGTTCTTGGTAAACTCACTGACTGTGATTTTAAATGAAAGAGAATCAGTGTAAGTGCTGGTATGTAGGGGCACAGGAAAGCATAGACAATTTATTCACATGACAATTTATTCACGTGAAAACGGGTATTAGTCAATTACTTTTCCATACTTTTCTGCTATGGCGAAAGGCCTAAAGCAGCTCTTGCTCTGAGATTCTTAACGTAACATAAATACGAATATTGTATGAAGGCGGGATTTCAAGGGATTTAAAAGCTATCAAACTATTAACGGAAACTCGGTTAAACTCAAAGGCGTAGTTTTTCTTAAAGTTCGTTAAGTAAACGCTGAGTCGTAACTTTATTATCGAGTGTTGGCACAATGTTTGACAGAAGTTAGAGAAGGGCTTACCAACCACTTAATATTATTTTATTAGTATGGAAAATCCACAACAACAATATTTGTATACTTAGTTTTGATTGATAACTTAGATAAAATGAAATGATGAGTACAGAAACAGGATCATCACAATTACAACTACTAAATAACTATTCATAAACTAAAGGTAAAACTTTCAGCGACGTGATAGGTAGGGTAAGTTTTATAGCATAATATGGCGAATGAAGTTAAAATTATAAAATTAATTTCTATCTAAAGATAAAGAAGCCAGAAACACAAAAAACGTTGTGGACTACATATTATTATGTAATCCACTCCTTGCCCGGGCAAAAAGTGGGCAACTATCAGGACAGGCTAACCGAAGGTTCGTTGACAAACGTCCCCCCTGAGACATGGCTTCCTCGACTCCGGGTCACACTAACCGTCCCCTGCAAACTTGGCGGCTACTTATGTGGCATTTTGGGACCGAAGCCTATTTTGCTTGTGTCTAGCTAGACACATATTCAACGCAACCCGTGTAGCTGTAAGCCTGAGTTAAAATTTTATCTTACAGGGCAGATGTGTACCATCCTAGACTGCATCTCACTTAACACCAGGTGCGATTGCGGTCAAATACCTGCGTTGTCTTACATAAAAAGAAAGTTTAGATTCAGTTTAATACATCGATTTTGCTCTGTTTTGTAAATCCTGGGCTTCGTTCGATTTGTGAGATTCAAGATATATCATCTTTTTTAAATCGTGATACCTACTTCGATAGCATTTCTACAGGCAACACTTAATCTTTCAACAGGCTATAATTTATGTAGGTACGAGACACGAGTAGGTGCTTGATATAAAAGATTGGCAAACAGTTTATGTAATATTTTATAAAGGAAAGGTCTGGCTCTTTTGAGCTTGCTTGAGAAAATACCTACTCGTACCTACTACGAAAGAGAAATTCGAGAACACTGACGCCAGCTGAAAATTCTATCGTATCCTAATCGAGTTTGAGACGTTCCGCTTCCGATTGACTAAAGACAAAAAGTCTAATATTATAAATGCGAAAGTAACTCTGTCTGTCTGTTTTGCTTTCACGCCTAAACCACTGAACCGATTTTGATGAAATTTGGCATAGAGATGGTTTGAGTCTCGGGAAAGGACATAGGATAGTTTTTATCCTGGTTTTTGAAACAGGGAGGCGCGCGATAACGTTTTCTGTGACAGACAAAATTTAACGCGGGCGAAACCGCTGGCGGTATTATAGGTATGCTCGCTAGCTCGCGTCAAAAAATTCAATTAAGATTTTAGTTCTTGAAAGTAGCCGCTAGGGGTGCCGTAAAGTCTGTAATTTTTTTACGCAGTCACTAGCGAGCACACCTAACGTAAACTCACGGTAAGCACACTGATAACTTGTGAATCATTCGCACTGGCACATAATAAAAGCCATTACCTATTGCATGAGGAAAATTAAAAGAAAAAACAGTAGGTATTGAAAATTTTTCGATAGATCTCTCATAGAAAATTCAACATCTTTGTTTCAACCGAAGTGATCAAGCTCTCCTTTTAATCATAACAATGAAAAGCGTGTTATCATGGTACGTTCCAACAAAAACTTTCTAGATGATAATGAAGATACAATTAAGGCGAGTTCACATGGCTCCCAGAGGGTCCCGGGTTCCCAGGCGGCGAACCGTGTCCACGCAGCCTTACTTTTGTTACATATTATAGCGTAACCTTATCTTCAGTACCTCGTGTGTAATTTCTAGTTACTTAACAGGAATGCTCCAGTTTTGCCTGTCTTTTGTACATGGTGAAATAATACGATTACTTAAGCACTTTACATAAAATATGTCTAGTTTGAGTTACATCGTTACATTGTGTAAACAAACAGTTAGTTACAATTCTAAGAGTCCATTCTTCTAGGCACCAAATTCCAGTAGCCTACCTATTTCAAGAAAATCGATCGATCCCATTAATTGATATTACTTCTTTAGGTACGAGTAGCTATAGGTACGAGGTAATAGTTTAGTCTAAGTCTAGGTCCAGGTAATTTCCACAATTTTCTTGTCGATTATTTAGTCTCAGGAATAATCAACCTTTTCTACGGCAGCTTGGTAATCCGCTAATCTATTAAATTATACAGATTACCTACTGTTACGACATCTCTCTCTCCATACTATGCATTATCTTAAGTGACTTAGCTCATTTCGAAGCGAAAATCTACGAAGGCTTAAGTCCATTAGTTCTAATTCGGTTAATTCGCACCAGAGTGCGCTGGCGACCGAACAGGCATTTTATGGCACGGCAATCCACTGAATACCTCCCGTTTCGATAGTTTTGCGTCAGGGACGGACTTTGGAATATTATTTGATGTGCACCAAGTAATCACTACCCTGGCTAATAATATACCACTAGTTAAAGACACGTGCCTGGCTAGATTACTGACAACAAGACGAGCAGGTATTTTGAGATTTCCCAAAATCTTCACTACATCGAATTCGGAAAAATATGTTAATCTAAGGTTCATCCTAGGTGTAACTTTTTATTAATAAGGTGGTTAGAGTCTATAAAAAGAGTTGTTCCAGTTTGTAGCCCATTGTCTTCACAATGTGGAACTGGTTTGCGTTAATCTAGCTAAGTAGAGTCAACTGCGGGTCATCATTCTGATGTCATGATAGATACTATTTAGTATTTAGCCACAGTTCATAGACTTGGTTCTTGAATATAAATATAGGTATATTGAAAGAAGCAGTTTAAGTATAGTGCTACAATCAAGCACAAATATGTACTGAAAACCAATACATAGGCGTAGAGCATCCTCACAAACTAAGCAATGACGCCGCTCGTAAATTATGTACCATGTTTATATTGGTCTGCTACTATTTACTTTGTCTAGTATACAATAGGTTATCTATCGCTTCTAATACACGCAGCCCACTTCGATCGGCCACAAATTACAGTAAAACAAACAAGCTGCCTTACCACAAACCAATTTATCATTTCTGTCGGTGATAATCGTTGTCTTGATTCGCATCAAGTCCGGTCCTGGGCTGGAATTATTCCGTGTGATATAAATTCCAGATTCCAACATCGGTACCGTGTAGTGCGATGTGCGAATATAACAGACTGTCCATGGATTTTATTATTGTTATGACTACTTTTCTATTTACATAATCTACATTATTTTAGATTATGTACGAGTACTTTATTTGTATTTATTTGGTATCAAATATATTACAATACAGATCAACACAGAGAGCAAAAATTACGCATTAAAAGTTTACGTATTTTATCAACAATGTTCGACGAACGACTGGCTCAAAAGAGCCGTAAAGCACAATATAAAAAAAAAGTATTCATCAATTGCGTAAGTATGCCTTTGCCTTGTGACGTAAGCAAATAAATGTTAATTGTACCAAAATTATAATTAGATTACCTAATGATAAACCTAAGTGTCCTGAGTCCGAAGTCATTATTCTTGATTGAGCCTCTACATTTGCATCAAATTATTGATTCCACCACAATATGAAACTAAGGCTGGGTTGCACCATCTTACTTTAACACTACTATTATATATTCTGTGCTTTAACTTTAACAAATTCAAAAATCTTTCAAACTTCATATAAAAAGCACCGGCTATCGTTATAGTTACGGTTAAATTTAGGTGGTGCAACTCAGCCTAAAAGGTTTATTAGTTGTGGTTTCGGTTATCATTTTCCAGTCTGTGGCAACATGGCATCGCTCGGCTTGCTCTCGGAGCTATGATCAAATATTCACCGGTTTAAGTGGTCTCTACATACGTTCGGACGTCGGTATTTTGTCAGAACTTTGTGTTTCAGATGCCGTTATAAATAGAGGTGGTTGTTAGTTTGATTTTTAAGTAGGCAGAAGTTCCTTTCAGATTTGAAACTAATTTTCATTACTGAAACACTGTCTGCTAGCTAGGCTTTGACCTATTGCTGAAGGTAGACTGTAGCTACGTTTCCTGGGTAAGCTTCGTTTGTTTGTAACAAGAACAACCAAAAGATGTACAAGTACATTGCTGGACAGATCTCCTCGAGAGATTTTCATAACCATCAGTCCTACGCTACCTGCATCCAGGTGCTTTCTGCGGCCTTCAGTACTTACTTCAGTTCACGGGAAAAGTCATATGTTAACCTGTGATATGTGATAGAAGCCCATTTTATTCATTAACCTTTTTCCTGCACGATTATTATTTTGTAGAGGTAAGTCTTTACCTCCACTTTACTTTCGTTGTAGTTGTTTAACTTTGCCAACTCTGCAACCGAAGTTACGTGCAGTGCAGCATTGTAATGTAAAATGTAAACACTTTAAAACTCATACAAGTTGCTTACCCACACTGAAGGCATCTCGTTAAGAGCGAGATTGTTTCTATTTGTATGAAATACAGAACACAACTAAACATTATGTTTCTTAAAGCATTGCAATAGTCAAAATAAATGACAACCAGTATTGTATACGATTTTATTCCATTTCCAACTTTAATACAGTGAGTTAAGAATTTGTGCTTGCGTATAATAGCTAAGTACAGTCAGCAGCAGAAATATATTTTCGATAAACATCCTTAGATTTTTCACAGAATCGACGGATTAGCAGTGATAATTTAGCAATACCATCTATCATTCAACTGTCACAAAGGTGATAGTGACAGATAGATAGGTGATAGAGTCACTTTAAATTAATTGAGCGTTTTCTGATGCCCTTTTCTGACAGGTTGCTCTTCAAATTCAAAATGAAATTAACAATTTTTTAACAAGTTGGGAAAAACATACCAGTAAGAGTAGGCGCACACCGTTGATTTTTCGTCGGCCGATAGTTCAGTTGATCAGTATGGGCATGTATGGGAGTGCGCACACTACGCCGATTCGATTTGACCGATTCTCATACAAAATAAAATCGGGCCCAACTATCGGCCAACTAAAAATCAACGGTGTGCGCCTACTCTAAAAGTATTTTCAAACACGCGTTCCGCGAAACTAGAATATATTTCTGAGCCAGACTGTCCATCTCCCCGAAACGTAAGATTGTCAACGGCATTCCCTTATGCACTCCTGGGTCGCGCCCATTGAATACAAATGCCGTCATTTGGTACCTACTCGGTGGGGTATATGCGGTAATTCGTGTAGCAGCCACATGGAGGAATATTACACTCGTTCAAACGTCTAGACGGAACGCCTAGAGAACTTAATTGCTTGTACTTGGAAGTCTTGGAACTTCTGTTAGTGCCTACATGATTACATTAGTACAGTTTGCATGTTGGTTTTCAGTTTACGCTTCAAAAAGTTTAACAAATAGATACAGAAGACGGCACTTCAAGCTAAAAACTGTGACATCTTGTTTAGTTTTATGAGGGCGATTGAGTAACAAAACTGTATTTTAATTTTGCTGTTGACTGTACAAAACCACACAATTAACGTTTACTTAAAGGCCTATTCACACCTAAGTGGTATTCGCTACCGTCTGCGGCACAGAAAACCCAGTGTGTACTCGTATGCGGTAATAATACTGTTCAGACCTAAGCGGTATTCGCTACCGTTTGCGGCAGAGAAAACGCTCTAGCCGCGGTACTTGATACTAAATACCTGAGCGAAACCCGCGTGGTATGTACCTCTACCCACAGCGGCAGCGAATATCGCTCAGGTCGCTCTAGCCGCGATACTTAATACTAAATACCTGAGCGAAACCCGCGCGGTATGTACCTCTACCCACAGCGGCAGCGAATATCGCTCAGGTTTGAATAAGCCTTTAAAACCTGGGGAAAAATAATAATTTTAATGAGTTTAGGATAGAGTTCTGGATTCACTGTTGCAGCCAGCATACCTAACCGTACGTCACACTCAGTGCCATCTGAAAATTCTTACTTGTAAAGAAAATATCTACAAAACAGGTCTAGAAAATTGGCATACACACACAGCCAAGTAGACAAAGGACAAAAGCATGCCATAATTTGCGCCGCGTTGGAATGCCATCGTCGCCGGCGCATGTCGCCGATACGCGCCGGATACGCCGTGTGAAAGATTGATTTACTCAAACTCATACAAGTTTAATAGCGCAACATTGTATGGGCTAGGAGTGGGTATAGTTGGTATAGGCCACACCACATAGGCTTTGCTGCATCTTAATGAAGTCTATCGCATTTTAGTTCCTGAGTTGGCGCCATTGGGGCGAGTAAGGTTCTGTCATTCGTCAGATAAACATGAAAAATGCTTGATTTCTCAACGCATGAATTTAAAATTACAATTACCATTCCAATTTGAGCTAGGGGTATGTTTGTTCGTTTCAGCCAAATGACGTCCACTGCTGGACAAAGGCCTCCCCCAAGGTTTTCCACAATGAACGGTCCTGCGCTGCCCGCATCCAGGCTCTTCTCGCGACCTTTACCAGATCGTCGGTCCGGATCCGCAGGAGAACCAAAGTAACCGACATAGCTCGCAGAATTGCTAAAATCAAGTGGCAGTGGGCGGGGCACATAGCTCGTAGAGACGATGGCCGTTGGGGCAGGAAAGTTCTCGAATGGCGACCACGGGCTGGAAGACGTAGCGTGGGCAGGCCTCCTACTAGGGGTATGATGTCAAATTTATAAAACGTAGGCTGAAGATTTTGTTGATATTCATTACGATCATCTAAATAAAATGGGTTTTTCTCCTTTACTCTTGGCTGGGTTGCACCATCTTACTTTAACTTTAACAAACGTTATAAATCTGTCAAACTTTATACAAATACATCAGTTAAAGTTAAGGTGGTGCATCTCAGCCTTAATGTTATTTACGATTTATAATTTTGCATTTCAGGTATTAAAGTACCTAAGATAAGTATTACTTACCTAAATATACGGTTCATTGCTAACATGAACTTGACTCCCTATAACCTGTAAGTATCTCGTAAGTTGTTCCCACAAAGCCATCAAGCCGTTACGATCTCGTAAAAGAATATATTAAGTACATAGGTATGGGGAAACAAGAACTTTTATCGGTATTGGAAAGGAATTTCTAGCCGACATAGCTAAACGTTACCCTTGTCACGACACCTGGCGTCAAAGAAGAGAAATGATATTTCATGCTCCATCGCCTCGATATGACATTTTAATATTTATTGGTTTGGGGCCGTCCATATATTACGTCATTCTAAATTAGGGGGGGGGGGGTTGGTCTGCGGATGACGGTAAATGATAGATAGGGGGGGGGGGGAAAAAAAATAAAAGGTGATTCTACAAGTGTTTTAATTTTGTCAAACTGGTAATGACGTCAATTTTGGGAGAAGGGGGGGGGGGTCATTAAGAAATGACGCTAGGATGATTGTAGGGGGGGGGGGGTCTAAAATCTGAAAAAATCGATGACGTAATTTATGGACAGCCCCTTTCTGGAAGGACACACGGATAAGTAATATTGGTAAGTACACATTTTGTAAGATGTTTTCGAAGTAAAACCAGTAAAACATTAAAAATTCATAAGGAGAAAATAATTGGGACACGTGTATTGGAATTATAGATCTTTTTAAGGGTATTATCATTATTATTCAATAGGTGCCTGACATGGCTCTATTAGAGAGACAGCTTGATGAAAAAGCTTAGCGTGGAATCTTAGAATTATTCAAACAATCGGGTTCATATAATCTTAACATAATTTTTTGACTTGACCCTGATTTTCCGAAGACAGGCAAACTCTGTAGCCATATTATTCCAAGACTGGGAAATCAATTACAAGTTCATCTGAGAAAATTTTGGTTTAAAAACTAAAGTTAATATATTTAAAAGAGAAACAGAATTTTAAAAGTTAAAAGAACCTCCAAGCCTCGTATAAGAATTATTAAAAAGAATTGTAAAACCATGCTACTGTTACAGGAGAAGTTCAGAAATCCAATTAAAATAAATAGGAAACGAAATCGCAAGTTCTACATTGTGCCATTTGAAGGTAGTTTCGTGGATTTCATTCGACGGACGACTTGGAACTTCTGCTTGTACAACGAAACCAAAGTGAAGATGCATAGAGTAAGGAAACAGAACAATAGATGCGTTTTATTAACTAAACATTTGCAAAAAGAAAATTCCAAATTAAAATATTATGTCTCCGTGTCTTTAGTAGTTACAAAGCTGGACTCACTTTTTCAGATGTAGGCACCGAGTTCAATTCTTTAGTGGGGCACAATTGGATACAGTTTTATGAACGTTGTCCAGGCTGAATCCTATAAAATTGGTTACGGACGTAAGTAGAGCAGTTTAAGCCATTCAAAAACCAAGTCAGGCGCCTCTGAATTTATGACACTATTCCTATGACGTCACAACTCACACGATAAAAGAAAACTCCAGGGAGCATAATACTTATTCCTTTCAACCAGAACAATGCCATAATCCTCCAGTTTTACGATAATTCCGAGTGCAGCGCTAGTGCAACCAATAGATTCCATACTCCAACTACACATACCATATTTAACCCTTGCACTCGGGTTTGTCCTATAAATTCCTAGCTCTATTCGTACTACTTCTAGCACTTAGGGTTACCATATCTCAGGATTCGTCCTGAGATTTCAGGATTTTTTTACTCTTCTCACGATTGTGGCCGGATTTGTAAATCTTAGGAAACCTCAGGATTTTTTGGAATTTCTAATGACATGGGTAACATTGCCTACATTTTTAAGTTGCCTTTAATACATATACATAAGCAGGTCACAGGGGATACCCCCTGTAACCCGCAGTGTATAAAATCAATAAAAATGTGACTTTTTGTATTGCTCAGTACGTTTTAGAGAAAATTCTCAAACTGCAACAAAATCTCAGGAGTTTTCAATGAAAATCAGGCCTTATCCAAGGACTTTTGAATTTTCATCTGGTAACCCTATTACCCTACCAGCACTAGGCATCTCAGAAGTGGTGGAAACTGCAAACAGCTTCTTGGCAAGCCGCTTATGTCCCGCTCGCAGAATTTGCACAAACTTGAAAATTTAATGAACAAGCTCGCTTCGTGGGGACTCCGCTCATTTGGCTCATTGTGGACATGTTGGAATCCAGATTGTGGGATTAAGTTTTGCTCATTTGGAATTTGATGGGTTTTTAATTTAGTCTTTATTTTTGTAATTGTTATTATTTTCATAACTGAACAAATTATAAAGTATTTAAGGAGCCACAAGCCACAAGCCACAATCTATGACACTGCGATACAATACTTACTTAAAGTTTTGGAGGTTGTTGTTCTACTAAGCAAACGTCAAAAATCTGTCAAACTCCATACAAAAGCACCGGTTATTGTTATTTTTACGGTTAAAATAAGGTGGTGCAACTCAGCCTATATCAACTAACATGACAGGCAACCAGATAAAGAAATAAACACGTTACGTTTCCTTTCATAGCTGAGTTAGCACCAGTTATGTCAACTTTTTCTAGAGTACTACATAGAAGGTGTAGGCGTTAAATGATTGCCTTAACCGACGTTACGTTAAGGAGGGTAATGTGTTTATTCCAGTATGCTTATAAATATAAGTGGGGCGTGGGCATTAAACTGTTACGCGAGTTCAAGGGCACCAACGGTCGCTGCCAAGGCCCCCTGGTGGACGGTTCGCATAAATTACGCGAGTAGTAGTCAGAATGCTTATAGCATGTTCATTGCGCAGTGGAATTTTTATCATCATCATCTCAGCCATAGGACGTCCACTGCTGAACATAGGCCTCACTCAATGCTTTCCATGTTGCCCGGTTGGTAGTGGCCTGCGTCCAGTAGCATTTTAGAGAACACGAATACAATATCATTCTATTCGCATTTGAGATTGCAATCAGACCCTAACAACATAAAAATTTACATAAAATACGACTGGAAGCTTTGGTACTTAAATAACGGAAAACTACGAAAGTTTTTTTACACTGCCTTACAGTACTTGCCCCTTGGTTTTCTCTATGGCCTCAGTGCAACAGATGATAATGTTAGCTAACAATGGGTTTAGAAGTTACTGACTTCGGCGGTTCAAGGGCGTAACAAACGGTCAATGTCAAGGTTCCCCGGGCCGATTCAAGCTAAGTTGTGAGCGATTTCCTAAAACTATTTGAGGTGGATTCTGTACATTATAATACAAACAAGTAATAAAATTAAATACTAAGTACCTAAACTGAATCTCGGCCCCAGATAAGTGTCGTCTGATACCCCTTCACTCATAACTGTCAAATAGACATGTTGACACACAGATATGGATAGATGCAGCATGTGTCAAAAATTGTATGAAGCCGAGCGTGCCACTTTTTAAACGTCATTAGTGTCATTTTAGCGAATTTTAGTGATTGCCGCAACGTAAAAGTAATCGTATCATCGTACTGCATTCGCAAAGTCATCGAAATATATCGTGTGACTCGATTGGAAAATTAATTAATTCCGATAAAACTGATAAATTCCGATAAAATTGTTAAATACAAAACCAAAAACATCTTTATTTACCTTTTTAAAATAAAGTTATTCTTACAATTCGTCAAATCTCGTTATTTTTTTTTTACCCTACCAGCGTTTCAAGACATAAATTTGTCAAGTGCATGAATACATGGATCAGTGTGTGTCTTATTGTTATGAGTAAGTACGGTTCCTTGGGATCGGTATGAGTGCACCACATACAGCGACCATGGTTTTAACTCTTAAGAGTACATCGCAGGATATGTATTTAAAACAATGCTACTTTATACTTCTTCTACTGCTACTTTATTCTAATTAATTATTTGCTACTTGTGCTGTTAATTACAATTCTCAATCCGTAAATAATATCTTCATTCTACCGTGTTCGTACTACTGTTCTCGTAAAATCATCGTAACCGATTGTTGTAATCGGATTACATGAACATCACTCGACCATGTATGTCCATTTGGACATATCGGAATGGCACGCTTTGACGATCAACTTGCTGTATCTACTCTAATCCATATCTGTGTGTTGACACCACCAATCAATTGACGTACTTTTTAAAAAGTAACTGTCAAAACGAAACTCCCATATATTTTGTATGGCACTACAAGCAAGTGACGTCACTATTTTATCAACTCAATTAAACTACTTTTTTCAATTACAATGCGAACAAAAATCGTAATTTACAGGTAATTTAAAATTAATTAAGTTTTTAAGACCCAGAATGAAGGGTCTTTTTATAAAAGTTGTGGTTTAGAATTATTGGAGTATGGTGTCAAACTGTCTATTGTTCAGCATTACTATATCGCGCTAAGTGCTAATGGTAGCTAGCTGAGTACCAGAGAGTGAAGCTTAGGCTGAGTTGCACCATCTTACTTTAACATTAACAAACGTCAAAATCTTGTCAACCTCCATACAAAAAAACACCGGTTATTGTTAAAGTTATGGCTAAAATAAGCTGGTGCAACAGAATCAGAATCAGAATTTTATTTGCGTAAAAACATCAACCTTAAAAAGTTTATACTCGTAGATAGGTAAGCAGGTATTTCAATTAAATATAAATATCATTGCACTTTTCAGCTATGTTTTAACTCTTTTAACATGCAAATACTTTTATGGAATAAAAGATGTGGAAAATACGAATGGTGATAAAATAATACACAGGTAGAGTTTTACTCATATGAATATTCTCGCACACGAAATATTTAATCACCATTCCCCGAACTTTAACCGCAATAAAAACAGCGTGTCTATTTGAAATTTCATGGTGTTTCCGTGTAGGCACGATGATGGATAGCAGTGTTATTGAATAGGTTGATAACATGTACAGATTTTAAACCAAACCATTATGTCAGCTACATTTAATCTAAATCCCAAAAATTAAAACCTAAATTATGCAAACGAAAATTTGTTTTATTCGGTATCTTTATGTTGAGAAACTAGCTTTCCGCCCGCGGCTTCGCCCGCGTAGAATTTTGTCTGTCACAGAACAATATCGCGCGCGTATTTGCTCACCGTTTAGACCTACCCTGGACTACGACAAACATTTTAAAACCAAAATCAGCTCAATCGGCCCAGCCGTTCTCGAGTTTTAATCAGACTAACAAACATCAATTCATTTTTATTTATATAGAAGATTAATGTATTCTTACTTCTCACTTCTAATATAGCCAAATAATGTAATACAGGCTAGAGCTATCTAATGTGATACATATTACATAATTTATGGAAAATCTCTTGAGATTTAGCTCGCTGAAATACAAAAAGTTAGTACGAAACCTTCAGATCTTTTCTAACATAACCTTTTATAACTTAAAATGGTGTTTGAATAAGTAAAGATATAGCTTACCTTTTTGTAGAGTTCACGTAGCTTATGTAGTATTTATGTAATGTTTTTTAAAACGATACCTACCTAGGCATTACTTAAGTAGGTTATCGTCGTACTCTAAAGATTTAATTACACCCCCGCGGCGGTGACAAAGTGCAGGATCTGGTAAGTTAAAAGAACAGGAAAAAGTTTGTTAAAACGTCCACCCACCATGGAGAACACCATAGTGCCATAACACTATCAATTAACTAGAAATGTGAACATAACTAGATGGGAACTTGTATGCTTGTCCAATCACGATGTAGGATAAAGTAAATAAAAAGAAATAGAAATATGATATTCTGTTACAAATAGGACATCAAATCAAAGATACCTCGATACGATAATTGTTACAATGAAATAGCAAAATCCTCTAATGATAGAACCGAAGTGGGCCTAATTGGTCACACTAGGGCTGAGTTGCACCAACTTACTTTAACCGTAACTATACCGGTGCTTTTTGTATGGAATTTGACAGATTTTTGACGTTTGTCAAAGTTAAAGTAAGATGGTGCAACTCAGCTTAAGTGGATGTAAGAATTTAATGAATCAACGTTGAGGATCATTATCTACTGATAGAGAGAAAAATACAATTGGTAATTCGGGATAAATACTAATCTCACAATATCTTTGTTTTCAGGTAAGCATCAGAGAAACAAGAGTATCATCGGAGAAGTATCTTACTTTATAAATTCGTTTCAAGTAAGTAAGTTATAGCTAGCTTTCCGCCCACGGCTTCGCCCGCGTGGAATTTTGTCTGTGACAGAAAAACTTTATCGCGCGCGTCCTTGTTTCAAAAACCGGGATAAAAACTATCCTATGTCCTTTCCCGGGATTCAAACTATCTCTATACCGAATTTCATCAAAATCGGTTCTGTGGTTTAGGCGTGAAAGCGACACAGACAGATAGACAGAGTTACTTTCGCATTCGCATTTTTAATATTAGTCTAGATTCTGTAGCGTAACGTTGCAAAGTTATTTTCTCTGCATGCGCAAAACAGTGTATCTTTAAAAATATCTTAGCTATATCCTCCGTCGTTTTATTGTTCGTAGAGATTGTAACTCATCCGCGTTTTACAGTCGCTGCCTCCGGCGCAGTATCAATATCTTTGCCGGCTCTGAATCGAAATAAGTGTACTACGCTTACATATCAGATGCTCATGGCGGATAATAAAGTCTGACTGGGTTCAAAGTCTTTGCAAAAGGGATCATAGTAAAGTAGCAGGTAGGGTGATTGCTATAGTAATTGGCCTGTACATAGTTATTGGCCACCTTGGCTAAAATAAAAATAAACAAGCATATGTACGTTATTAAGAGTGGAAAAGAGACACAAATACTTTCTCTGAGCAATACGCTGTCCAATGTAGTATGTCAGAGTAAGAACAGATGGCACTCTAAACAGCAGAAGCTTTCTTTCGACAACGAGTCGTCCGAGTAGCCGCATGCTTGTCAAAATTTTAAGGTAAATATAATTATGAATATTGTTCGTAATTTAATTGTTTTTGCTTGTTATAGTAATTTTACTGTTTTTTTGTAAAGAGATAAATGGTAGCTTATGTAGATAGATTAAGTTACTTTGTTTTGGAACAAAATAACTTTAAAATTATACCGGCCAATAACTATACCACGTTTTCTATTTATTTCAGTTATTGGCCATGGGTGGCCAATAATTAAATTTTACTTTTATTGTATTTTTATTCAAGATTAAGTTAATTTAACCCTTAAATATTTGCTATTAAAATACTAACGTCCTAACCTATTAGGATCAGTAATTAGCCGGGGGGCCAATTACTGACACTTATGCACGGCCAATAACTATTTTTATTGATTTACTTTACCTAGATTGTTACAAGATGCCGTAGGTAACACAGTATACTAAGGTTGGTATAAGCAGTTGGAACAGAAACACTTAATCAGTTAAAAAAATAAAAAATGGATTGGAAGCGGAAGTTACAGATGAACCTGAACCTGTATATCAGAGGATTCTGGAAGAAAAAGCTTAAGAAAAAGAAATCCTCGAGAAAGAAAAAAGGGAACGGAAAATTGAAAGAGAACAAAAAAGAGAGGACAGAAAACGGAAAGCTGAAGAAAAGAAAACTGCTAAAATAAAAAAAGCAAGAATAATGTATCTGTATCCAATCAAATCTATAATATTTGCAAAAAGCTTATAAAAATAGACTTTTAGTATGCTCTGAATGCCACCGTGTCTTTCATAAATCTTGTGCAACAGCATATTCCTGAAGAAGAAGGAGACAGTTATCTTTGTCACAATTGTTACAATGTTACTGAATGTAGGTACTGACGATGATGAGATAGATGAAGAAATCGATAAGAGTGATACTGATGACGAATTCTTAGCTAATCTTAAGGAAAGACTAAATGAGTTAGGATTACAAAGCGTGAAGTTTCAGTGATTTTTATGGTTTTTTTTCGGTGGCTAATAACTGTACTTCTAGGAGCCAATTACTGTGTTTTTGGGGCCAATAGCTAAATTTAATGTGATCTCTGATATTTTTAAAATTATTATTGTAATTCTTATCGTATAACACCAAATAGGTACTAGCTTAAATAGCAGCAATATTGTTTTCTCATAATAAAATATAAAAAGTAAAGAAAAGTCGAGTTTTTGTTACATTTTACACAAGTTAACTTACACAACGCTCTTAAAGGGCCAATAACTGTAGCAATCACCCTATACATTTAGAATTCGAGATAGACACTCGAGTTTATTTGATAAACTGGCTATGATTTCTGTTTCTGTGATGATGGTGATGGAAAGAAAATCGGCCGATGGGGCAGCAAGGAGTGTGTAACGTACCAAAGCAGCGTGGGACGTCCACCCACAAGTTGGCGGTCCACCTCGTACGACATCATAAAGGTAGCGAGGCGCAGGACGCAGGCCGCTACCAACTGGGCAACATGGAAGCATTGGGGGAGGCCTATGTTCAGCAGTGGATGATGAAGAAAATCTCCTGTTTCAGGCTGCTGCTATGCTAGATGAGCTAGTATGTTATTTTGCTCATAGTAGTGGGAGAGTAGGGTAATCTACCGCTAATGTTTCCCAACTCAAACATGATGACATTCGCATAACTCTGACTGGTCCATTTAAAACTTATCCTCTAGTCAGTAAAGTAAATTAGTTAAAATCCTGCCTAACATCATCAAAGACTACTTTACACAGTATTTCTAAGAGGTTTTACAGATACAGTCGCTGAAGAGATTTTCTTTTGATGTCATTTTAGAGCTTACGCTGCGGTTTTTATCCCTACCCTTGCAAAGCCGAAAGGGTCAAGGAAATAATGTCAAAATACATGTACGAGTATGTCTTGGACTCCTGGTAGCAGATTACTATCAGTGGACGGATTTCATAAAAGTGCATAGTGTTGGAAAGTGAGCCTTATTGAGGAATGAATAGACGGCATTAAAACCATTAATAAATTCCAAGACACAACTTCTTAAGAATTGAAAACCTCCTCTTTTTGTTGAAGTTGGTTAAAAACACTTCATCCTAACTGAAAACCAAGTTAGTTTTGAATTGGCTCTAAAGATCTTTGAGATAAAATTAAATAGTCAATTGAATTCGCGACCTGATGACGTCAAAATCAAGAAAAGAGTCCCGTTTTGACAGCTTGTAGAAAGTTTTTTATTGACTGGTGGAGTCAACTATCCTATTCTTGCAGGTAGTAAGAAATTAACATTTAATATTAAACTCTTGTTATGGCATGGCTATAATACCGTAGTTTTAATTGTCTTCACTGTATAAACAATCGAAGCTCCTAAGCTCCTTTCATGTCCACCCTCAGATGTAATACAACACGACCAAATTAAAGTCGATTGCATCCGACATGTCTATGGTTTCGCCAAAGGCTTCTCTTTAATTAAGTGACACTTTACACTTTTTATAGCACCCATGTACAGTCGGTAGATAAATACTTTATTAGTATGTCCTATTTATAGTACTTACCTATTTTGTTTACGGGCTGGAAGACGTAGCGTGGACAGGCCTCCTACTAGGTGGACCGACGATTTCGTAAAGGTCGCGGGAAGAGCCTGGATGCGGGCAGCGCAGGACCGTGCATTGTGGAAAACCTTGGAGGAGGCCTTTGTCCAGCAGTGGACGTCATTTGGCTGAAACGAACGAACCTATTTTGTTTATATCTGAACATTAAACAAAAGATCAACTAAAGTATACTCGGAATCGATTTATAATATTCTCATAAATTGAAATTAATTCTTTCAGATCGTTTGATGACCATTGAATAGGTTTAACCTATGCAGCTGCAAGTTTGCGAATATTTGTATAGGTCTTATCTATTTAGATATTACAAAGTTTACTCTCTTACTACATTTGATTACATTTTATTGTCCATTTCCTTGGCTTACATCTATTCACTGCTAACTGTACTGTCCAGAATTTGCGTTCAGCGCATTCTGGACTCTATATCAAAGGGGTCTAGGGATATTCTGGAATTGTACAGGATAGTCCATTTGCATGCCTCCAACCAGTTTTGCGGGACGTTTTGTTTTACGAGTATCCATTCTACTGCGACATCGTACGTCTTTCTGAATAACGAGGGTGCTCTATAGCGAAAGTTACCCGTTAATTTCCTTAGTGAGGACTAAATTTTGATTATGCGAAGATATATGAATTTTACTCGAATTTATTGAATCTGCAATCCGTAGTTTACTATTGTTATTCCGGAATTTACTGTTCTTAAGAATCATGAAATTATTATGTCTGTAGTAGGGTGGTGGGTGTGGGTTCACCACGTCATTGCATTGCATTGTTATTTAATAGTAGGAATTTAATTATTTTCTATTTAACTTGTCACCTGTGTTTTATCCTATTATGCTTTTGTTTTCTTTCTTATTATATTTACTCATATTTTTGCGATTACAGAAAGGTAGCATTGTTGTTATTTTTCTGTTTTTGTACACTGTGTTCGAAACCCACAGCACAGTGGCTAGAAATAAAATAAGTTTACAACCACAAACGCTGCACGGCAAAAAACAAGGAGTTTTTGCGTAATACATTGTTGTAGCGTCATTATTGCATTCGGTAAAAGAAAAACTACTATCACTGGGTGTTTTCTCCGTTTATCTTTTTTTACAAATTTACATAGTTATATACCTATCTACACTTTTTTTTCTTATAATATTTTACAATATGCATGCTTTGTAGCATCGTGGAAGTAAGTAGGTATACCGCCTTTTTAAAACACAGAGAAAAACAGATTTCAATATTTTTTCGTCTCAGATTCGATGCCAAAGTTTTCTTTTCTTTTGCTTCCTTCTGTCTGCGAAGGGCTAATATTTTATGTCCAGGCATGTAGGGACTATGTGCCTGGACATAGATTACAGTCATACTCTACGGTAGAGTCTAGAGTCGTAAACCAGTGGATAATGTGCGCTACCGGTTCTACTCGCTTCGGTCCCATCTTTTGTTGTTACAGCCCTTGTACGCATTCCGCCGTTAACGTTTGCTGCGTCCGTAGACAAACTGGTACCATAGAGGCGTAAATTCGAACGGATTTGCACGAGCTCCACATGAGAATGAATACTGTAGTTGACATGACACAACTCACACAAATAGTCAATTGACATACTTTTTATGAACTGTCAAAATGCAAAACGCGACTGCAATAAATGTTTATGGCGAAGAGAATTAAATTCACTAAAATATTGCTTTAAAAGCTACTTACCTAAAGAATAATTTCACAACATCGTAACTCGGGATTAAGGGTTGATTGATATTATTGTTTGATTGTTACTTTGTGTAGGAGAATGACTTGTATAGTCTATTTGTTAAAAAGTGCGCCTAACTTCAGCATAACGTTAGCAAAGTAATTGCTATCACTGGAATTGGGACTAAAACCAAAATGTGGTATCTATACTGCTTATTGGTCTTAGCTCCACTTCGGACTAAATTAGACTTCGTCGTTTAATTACCATGGACAATTTGTCTGCACAGATTCGGTTTCATGGTGTCCTAATTACAGGAAATAGTGTGTTACTTGATACTACTGAGTAACACACATAGAGATTGTGGTAACGATGTGTGTAGTTGGACAAAATAAGGTGTAATTTAGTAAAGCAGCCTACTTTACAACAAATCGTAGCTGTTACAATTATTCTACGAATAAATATAGTTTTACCTAGTATGCATTTTATAACCTCTACATCCAAGAGTGAGAACATAACGCCCGTATTTACAAACATTACTATGAGGTCTCACAGTGCGCGTGGACCTCATAATAATGTTTGTGATTACGAAGTACGAACCAATGACAGAGCACTATTCAACGCTGTGCGTTCGATTTGCTGCTTCACTTAGCAAGCATCGTGTGTGAATACGGGCGTATGTCACTTTCCTTAATATTATTTAATGTAAAAACAAACACACACAACTGTTTCGGAGGTCTATCTTCCAAATCATCCTTGAAAATTAGTTGTTCACCACTGATCACGTAAGCACGTATTTGAGTGAAATCAAGAAAGGTGTTGGTTTAAATTACCACTATTTCCTGGTAGTGGAGGAGGTAACCGCAGCATCTGAGGTTACAAATTACGGCCCTCTCGAGGTCTCATTAACGCGTAAGTACTCAGATTACCCGAATCACCTCATAATCAGTCCAGCTTGGAAATTAAAGTGGTAGGTACTAGAGTTGAACCTAGTAATGAACTTCCTTGTTTAGTCAAGGACACACTAGAATAAACATTTTTGTCTTAAAATCGCACCTATTTGCAACTATCCTATCAATTCCCAAGTAGGCGCATTTGATCACGTAAAAATTGATTATCAGAATTCTATTGTCTCGATTCACGGGGCTTGAAGGGCTACATAAGGTGCTGCAGTTTTGTTTTATGTACCGTCACTAGCATTATCTGTTAACCTAGCAAATAAAGACTGAAATTGTAAGTTCTTACCTACAAATAAAAAACTTTGTTTCCAAGTGAAGTCATCACAAATTCAGGTGTAAACTAATAGAGTATATTACTATAACAACAGCTCAATTTCTTAATAAACTATTAAGATTTTACGACGTGCGGTTGGCCGGCCAAGCGTAGCCACAATCACTTTCAATTTGATGTAGGTATATCTTGTAACTTAGATATGGTTATTTTGTTACATAATATAGTGTAATTTATTGCTCATCTTTATCTTTGTAAAAGTTATTTTTTACTAGCTGTGCCCCGCGGTGTTACCCGCGGTGAAACGTAACGTAACCTATGTGTTAATCCAGGGAGTGAGCAAACTCCATACCAAATTTTATTAAAATTGCTCCAGCCGTTACGTGAAGAAGTAACAAACATACACACACACTCACAAACTTTCACCCTTATAATATTAGTGTGTCTAACTTTATAGGCATGTAGTCGTACCTACCTGTCTATAGTTACAATGTGTGATTAATTACTGATATCTTGATTAGTTTCTGTATGTCACGTAAATTCATCGTTACTATAGCAATGGCCACGTCAATGAATGAATCGATCCGTATAATATTCGTCTGGAACTAATTTTATCCAAATTGAATGTGACATTGACGACTAATAATACCCAAATAACGTACTAATAATACGAACATCGAACTAAAATTGGTCGTGTGGCTTATCTCTTCGAATAGAGTAGACACAGTGCCTTAGTCAATTCTCATTACCTACTTTTAGATCTCTCAAAACGCGATTTCAGTTACGAACGTGGACTAAAGGGATATAGCAACGGGAACTATGACGTCATCAAGTAGGTAGGTAGGTTTTGATTGATATAATGGTTTCAGTTAAAACCTACTAAAATCCAAACAAACTCATGGACTAAATGAAGTTTTTTTTTTAGTCATTATACAAACTAAACAATTAAAATGCCGCGTACAGAAGTTACTCCAAAAACAACGCCAACAAAAGTGAGGGTAATTAACACCTCATACCCTTCACATTCACTGTCATACCTCCAAAGCTCAGACTGGATCGATGCTATTATGACGGTGCACGCGCCCCCCAATTATCGCCATTGTCACAGTAATACCCCTATTTTGGGGACTCATTAGCCAGGCAAGTGAACTGGCGAGTGCCTGTGCTATTGTTAATGATGAATGCTTTGCTATAGATTTAAATGCAGTCAAAATATTATACATGTGCTCTTCTATGATGGATGGCGATTTGTCGATTGTATCATTCAAGGTTTTCGCGCTGTTTAGACCTCGAATATGAGTCACTCGAATCGAACTTAACCTGACCCCGTATGTAAAGTCATACATTATAATTTTTACCAATGATTTGAATACGTTACGTAGTAGCTAGTATGTGTCTAGTCTCTGTCTAGTCGGTTTGTATTACACGATTCGCTTATTATGACACAAGGTAACTATTCTGATATAGGAATTATCCCGCGTGTCGTTCTTACCGCTGCAGGATCTTCAATCTTCAGCACTACCGCTAACAAAAACACAGCCAGTGAACGGCCTTATTTGGCCCAATTTTGTTATTAGTTGGATCAAACAATCACTTAACATGCAAACAAGGTGGACTTCGAACTTCGGTAGACAGCTCTGAGAAGAAGCGATGCTCGCGAGAGCGAACTCAACCATAGAATGCCAGATTTGGCCCAAACGTTTTGATAGTTTGATCAAAAAATCTACGTACTATCTCACATTACATGTCTTCATAGTGGCCTTAAGTACAGTACACAGACAGCTATGAGACGGAGTGGTCGCGAAAGCGAACACAACCATAGAATGACAGATTTGGTCCAATCTCTTTCATAGTTGGATCACACAATCTATTAACGCAATAATTTTATTGTGCCTACAAGGTGGCCTTCGGTAGACAGCTCTGAGATGGAGTGATCGCGAGAGTAAACTCGACTAGTGAATGCCAGATTTGGCCCTATCTTTTGCATAGTTGGATCAAACAATCCATAATAACATAATATGCTAGGTGGCCTTCGGTAGACAGCTCTGAGACGGAGTGGTCGCGAGAGCGAGCGTCGCGCTCCGCCGCCCAACCATACACCACTTTGTTGGGCCATTGTTATTGCGTAACGAAGTCTTTCTTACTACTGACCCACTTGTAAGACATACTGTTTATCTAAAATGTGCTTTAGCAAACGAGCCGCAACATTGTCCGCTAATGTGTAATGGCAACGAAGATAATGTTTATAGACAGAAAGAAAGAACGAAAAATATTACTTTATACAAACATTATTAGAGTTACTTACTTTATACAACTAAGAGCATACCTTTGAGATACCTTCTACTTACGCAAACATAATTTTATTTTTGGAATAAAGGAGATATCGCCAAATTATCTATGTCAACTTAATAAAAAAACTTCGGCTAGCATTACCGTAAGTAGGTATACTTTGAAATATTCGTACATTAAATCAGAGCACATAATAAATGGAGCAATATTTCCATTGAGCAAACAAAAGAAGTTAATTCCGAACCAAATACATAAATTCAATATTTACTTCTTTCAGAATACAGACCCAAATTACATAAACGTCCATAAATAACTTCCAGTTCCAAAATAACCTCTCTTTCGCTGAATTTTCTCGAAAGTCATACTAGATGTTGGATCAGTAATTACCTAGTGTGAAATATACTGAAAGTTAATGTTAACTTTAACCCTATTTTACCACTTTTCAGATCAAACAAATCATTCAATTATATTCTAGATCGGGTTTAATTTCAATCAGATGTAATTACATATCTTTTGTAATA